>NC_136004.1:25412332-25432332 GCF_048128805.1 Centroberyx gerrardi
ACACACGCACACACACACACACACACGCACGCGCACGCGCATGCGCACGCGCACGCGCGCGCACACACACACACACACACACACACACACACACACACACACACACACAGTGTGCCATTTTCTTGCCCGAATCCTTAAAATACCTTTGGACACTTGAGAAAAGCATCAGGCTTTCTCTACAGTCGTAGGGTTACAGATGAAGATGATGTCATCAGAAACTGGCGACTCAGACAAAACTGGTGCCCAGGTCCCACTTTCTGTAAAACAACTTACAATTGAAAATATATTGCACTTTTTGTTACCTACTATCTAATTACACAATAATGTAGAGAAATGTAGAGACTGTAAATTAAAGGGTTCAAGTTCAAGTTCAATATCTTTATTGTCCCAAAGGGGAATTGGTTATGATTGGGTTACATGTTCATTTGCATCTTTTCTTGTCATCATCTGTTGTTTGTATCTTTCCATTTATGTTTAATTTGAGGTGAGATGGTTTTTATAATCCTCTTGGAATTTTTTTTCTTTTCTTTTTATCTCACCTGCGGTTTTTTTCTCTTCTTTGTGGATTTTTATCTGGTGTTTTATCACAGTTTTTAAGACCTTCATTTCTGTGTCCCATCACTGCAGAAACAAACAGAACTAAAACTCTCAAACTAAGGACAGGATACCAATGCTGATGCTTGGGATGCTGCTGAGCGGACCTTGGCTGGGTTAGATAACATATGCTGTTTTTCAATTGAAGAGTGCTCTTCCAAAACAGCATATTAGAAAAAAGTCATTGCCCGCAGTTTATCAGTCAGTATCTCTCAAACATTTGATCAACAAAGGCTTATGACTATCCTTTAACTATCTTTTAAAAATTACCAAATTTGGTGCCATCAATCATTCTGTAGGAGGTGTCATTTTGTTCCAATGGTGGATATCTCATTTTGGAACAAAGCTCTACAGTTGTCATTTTAACGTCAACAGTAGGGATGCTGCCTCTGACTGTTGAGCTTGACACACACTTTTACCTTCCAACATTGCTTCGAGACAATATACTCTAAAAAGTCTAAAAAGTACCCATAGCGGATTCCTAGAAGGATCCTTGAAGAACCCCTTCTAAAAACGTTCATGAATCCTGACAGTACATCCACACATCTCTAACATAAAGAGGTTCTTCACAGAATCCTTTAGGGATTTTTTTTCTAGTGAGGAAACACTAAAGTGCTTAGTGGCTCCCTCTGAATCTTAGAGGAATCCCTGATGAACCCTTAGTTTTTAGAGTGTACCAAAGTCTTACACAAGGGTGACACATGAAGCTCTGAAGGTCTTATGATGTTTCAAATGCATTCATCATGCAGTCACCTGTAAGAAACAGTTCATCATTGATCATATCAATGGTCTCTTTTGAGGAAATTATATTCTGTTCCTTAAAATATGACCAAGTTGGAGAAAATGCTACCTTCAGACCTTATTTATCTTATAATATGACCAAGCTGGTGAAACTGCTACACTTAGACCTTTTTTTTTTTTTTTTTTTTTAATCTTGGTAACAGTTTATGTTACAATCCCATTATTCAAACAGATTAACCTGTGCATTAACCTATGGAAAAGTATTGTGCCCAATGAAACATAACATATCATAAGTTCAATAAAGAGAGAAAACAGCAGGAAATATTGTCACACAGCAACACCTGGGTCAGGTGGTGGAGTTTTTTGTAAACACTTCTTAAAGTACTGTTTTTACACTTCGTACTTAGTGTAGATTGTGTTGCAATGTACATTATACTTTAGTGAGATTATAATGAAGTAACACAATATTATTATGTACTTAGAATACTTTTCCATAAATATCTATCTATCCAAACTAAGCAAAGTTACTGCAGCAGCAGTCAGACAGCATGCATTTAGTCATCATGTCCACCAGGGGGAGACAGAGATAAGAGGTCACACAAGCCATTGGACACATTTCCTTTACTGGTGCCAAAGGTTCAAGAAAGCCTAATTTGCAACCAAAAGGTGTTTATTTTAATGGAAGTGATACCTGAGAGTGGAAACTAACTGTAGCCTACAGAAACAGTGAGGGAAAATGTTATTGAAACCACAGAGAGAGCGAGAGAGAGAAAGAGAAGAGAGAGACAAGCTAAGAGGCTGCTACTGAGAACATAAGTAAAGACATACAGACACACCAGGTAAATGTGAGCGAATAGGTATGCACAAGCACAGCATAGACATCAGAACATTCACACACACTTTGAATATAAACTTGATTATATGGTTTTCTACATCACTGCAGCTTTCCCCCTCTGACACAGTAAGTGAACATCGTACCCCTTTGATTGAACAGAATAAACTGTTTCCATCCTGTAAGGTTTTCCATTCTTACACTGTAAGATTCAGTTGTAAGATATGAAGAAAAGAGCGACTCAGTAGCCTGTGTAAAAGTCTCTTGTTTATATCATTTAACAGTGTGTTGTTTTCTCCAAAGCTGTGATGACACCTGCAGTAGTCGGTTGACTGCATCACTCTTAGACCGCTCAATCACACTTAACGCGTTGAGCGCGTTTCTCTCCGATAGACACTGATTCATTTCAAATGAGGGAATCTGTTACTACTGCATCATTTTGCTGCAGATGCTTTGCGATGCAGGTGTTGCGTGCGTTGGATTTATTCCACTTATGTGTTGATAATGCATGTATAAGCTAAAATGAATGTTGCTTTGCCCTGTTTTTTTTTACTAGCCCTCTGTGAAGTTTTTGTGATGAAAATATTTCAGTGAAAGTTGCAAAGAAAGTCCATGTGGTAATACTACAGCTGATAACCATACCTATTTAGTTTCATTCATTCATTGTTTTTACCGGTTTATTCCTGTTCAGGGTTACAGGGGGCTGGAGGTTATCCCAGCATGCATTGGGCAGAGGGCAGGGAAACATGCTGGACAGGTCACCAGTCCATCACAGGGCGAACACAGATTGGGACTTGTGTAGGAGAAGATAAGTTCTGTTGATATTGCAATTACTACCGGTCGATAAAGATCATAGATTACTTGGTGCCCCATTAAACCAATAGTTTTTCTGAATAATTATTTATTTGATAAAGTGTTATTTATCCACATCCATTCAGGTTTACACAGAATGATTTGTATAGTTGAGAGGAGAAGAAACCAAAACGGCGTACAACCAAAGCCATTCAAGTATTCTTACCTAAGGGGAAAAGAAGACAAACCGCGAAACAAAACAAAAACAATCTCAGCAATCATAGCTACAAGTACACCTATCTGAAAATCTATTTTTTGGAGTGGAGGGGAGCAGACAGCAGAGGTCTGCCCAGGCTGGTGTTACGGCACAGGGGCAGATCACAGAGATTAGTGAGAAGCATTGGCAAGCTGAGGATTATTTTCTATTTTTATTTATTTTGCACAATGAAACAAAGCAGCAAAAACACAACAACAAAAGAGAAGAAGCAAATTGTGCAAGTGAGATTTAGAAAACCCCTAGAGGCTTATAGAAGGAATCTCACCTCAATATGCATTATAAGCAAGGTAACACTTTACAATAAGGGTACACTAAGTTAAGGGTTAGTTAATGCTTAATAAGCATTAACTAACCCTTAATTAACAGTTAACTAATGTGTAATTTACTAATGTGTTCATGTTAACTAAGGTATTAATGTATACATTATTTAATAGTTTATAAAGATGACTATTAAATAATGTATAAATTAATACCTTAGTTAACATGAACACCATTAGTAAATGATTACCCGACACATTAGTTAACTGTTAATTAAGGGTTAGTTAATGCTTATTAAACATTAACTAACCCTTAATTAATGTACCCTTATTGTAAAGTGTTACCATAAGCAAATACAAAAGTCATGTAATCCAACAAAAATAAACAAGCAACCATAAGATCAAAAAGCAACCATAAAGTAGGCAGGATAAAACAAGCAAAGACATAAAATAATAAAAATAATGTAATGAGGGTGTGGGTGCTTTGGCGTGTGTGTGTGAGTGTGTGTGTACTGAAGCACACTTGTGTTCAGACAACTCCTTACAAAAGAGAGAGAGAGAGAAAGATAGTCAAAGATAGTCAGATATGATCAGTTCGGATAGTTAAGTTTGGTTCATTAGACAGGTCCCAAGCCTATATTTGAAATGAGGATGCTTTAGCCACTGAGGACAGAGCAGCGGATTGAGAGCAGAGACACTCCTGATCCCTCTGAGCCTTCAGACAGGCCTTCCACCACTGAAACAACTGACTCATTTCAGCAGATGATGCACTAGGACAGAGAAAAGCAACAGGCAATTTTCTAAAGCTCATACTGTTCTCATTTATTTTCCAACAGGGAATGAGTTGAATGTAGCTGTTTAATCGACTCAATTAAAACAAACAAAGGTGTATTGCTTTGCAATACACGCAATTTGGGGGTGCGCAGGCATGTAACAATCAGGGGATATACTAACTTACACTGACTTTTCAATGTAGCCTACTGCAACACCACAAAACTAGGGGTGGTCATATAAATGCTTACCTTGTCTGAATTAGAGTCTAGAGGGGAAAGTATCAAATGAAACTATCGACAGTCAGAAACAGAAAGGGCGCGCTGCAAATCACTTTTAACACACATGAACATAGCAATGCAGTCAGCAGAAACATCCCTAAAGACATCTATTATGCTGCTTGAGTGTCTGAAAAGGTTTCTCTGTCAGTGCAGAGAGAGAGAGAGAGAGAGAGAGCGGGTTTAAAGAGCAGAGTTTGATCAAAAACACAGCTGAAAAGGTAAAACACTTCATGATGAAGCTGACAGCGGTAATCGCTTTGTTGAGCTCAGAAACCCAGTTTAAGCAGGCTTTGTTCGACGTGACTGTTGAAACTATTGACAGTGAACTTCTAGACAGATTTCAGAATCAAAAGGCAGATCGCAGAGAAATTTCATTTTGTTATTGACATGGATGATTGATGAGAGAGGAGTTGGAAAAATCTGTCACTCAATACCCCGTCACATCAAGAGACGTTTCTACAGACATCATTTAAGAAATTTGCCCTCCAAGTCTTCTTTTAAAACGATGCGATGAAGCCATAGAAAGATTAAATTTTACTATGTGTAAAAATTTTGAGAAATCTTTGTTTTCCTAAATCTGACAATTGATGCTTAGGAATGTTCCTTACTGTTAATAACACACACACACACACACACACACACACACACACATAGACCTGCTGTATTTTATCCATGGCAAAGTGTCACTCTGGCTATGCTGTTGTGGTAAATATAGTATATGCTCATTTAATGCCAGATGCAGAAGACATGGAAGTGACATTATATTGTGAAATATAATTTCTGAGATTTATAAATATTCTATATGCAAAATGTACAAACAAAAAATGTTGGTTAGGCTTATCAAGTGTTAGATGATGCTGCTGAAATGTTGCATTCTAACAAAAAAAATAATATCATCCTTGAACTAAGTTGTGTTTAAAGCAGGATGAACACACACACACACACACACACACACACACACACACACACACACACACACACACATACATACATGTTACCCAGTACCAGAAAGAACTCAACTGGGGCAAGCTGGGAGGCACAATTATGATTGGCTGGCTTCTTGACCCTCTATCTGCCAACCAGTCAAATTGAGTGATGATTATCATAATAGTGATAAGCACCTTAAAGCACTTTCATATAACTCACTTTCTCTTTTCCCCCTCCGACTGTTTCTCTGTCTCTGTTTTTCTTTTCCTCCCATAGTATCTCTGTGCTCTACTCCAATGTCTCTCTCTCTCTCTCTCTCTCTCTCTCTCTCTCCACCTCTCCGTGCCTCCAGCTCCTTGCTGAATTTTGGAAAAAGGGCTCCAAAACTTCCACTGGAGTTTAGGATTTTACTCAGAAGTGTCACCTCATTGTTGATCTTACCCATCACAATCCTGTTGAGCCTACATCTTCACATTTGGACTACAGCAGTACATTGAAGTTCTCAGTTGTGTTAGTTTTCAGTTTTCAATTAGTTTTCCATTTTTACCATGTGATAAAAAGAACTAGGTTATTCATAGACCTAAATCTTTGTTTTAATAAGTATAACTATGCTGTCTTGTCTCATTCATTCCAGGGTTCGATGTATGCTTTTATAAAATGGCATACAATCATCTTGACCAGATCTGTGTCTTAGAGGTTAGAGTATATTTAAAAATACAGATGATTACATCCTTTAAAATTATACCATTATACTATTATTTTTAATTAAAGGACTCAAGATAGCTTCGATAATATTCAATAGGGAGTTTTATGTTCATGCCAGTAATCATTATGTCAGCGTAGGTGTCAACATTTCTCAGCAACATTTTCTTGAAGCATATTGTGAGGCTTCATAAGTGTATCATAATCATATTTTAAGCATATGCATGATTCTTACATCCTAATCAACAATTAACCCGCATGGTAAGGCATTATGATATGCCTTACAATGCGTGTGTATTATAGCATATTAATTATAACGCACTCATAATATCCTCACAGTGTGATTATGAGGCCATATAATGCAACACGTCAAGCAACACGTCAAGCAAAGTGTTACCCATTTTTCAAACGGTGGCTGTCTGGATTTTGGAATGAAACTCTTCACAGGCAACACTTCCCTCCCCCATTTTCTCCTGCATGACACCGAATACCCTCAGACTGGTCGGAGTCTGAAAAAACGAAATAACATGCATCTGTTCTTTGACGGCACGATGCATTTTGTGAAAAATATTTGTCATCCCCAATGATCCTCATATTTCGTCTTGCCCCATGGATCTAAGAAGAGGCATCGGAGCGTGAGAGATCGTCTTTACTCCATTTCATTAGCTTTCAATGAAGCAAAGTGCGAAGACGGTTTGGGAGACCCGGCGCTGAACAGAGTTTGCGTGTGTGTCTGTAGCGTGTGCGTCTGTGTGCCTCCGTATCGCTGCAATTATGCATTTATGTGTGTGTACTGTGTGCGTGTATTTCGTGCGAGTGTGCCAGCATTGATGTATGCGTGTGTGTGTGTGTGCATGTGTGCGTTTGTGTAGGGGGTTAAGTGTGATCCCAGTGGGTCCTTGGCTTTAAATACCAAACGGCGTGTGATGCAGCTTGTGCGTCTGTTGGCCTGTCTGTCAGTGCCCAGGCACATCTCCCAGGCTGTCTCTTTGTGTGTGTGTGTGTGTGTGTGTCCACAGAGGCCAATTGAGTGGGATGAAGGAGATGGTACTTCATTTTCTAATACAAATCATCAAATGCTTCCCTTTGGGGTACATATAAAGGAAACCAATAGTTTATTCTAACTTGACTCTCTCTGTCTCTCTTAAAATGATGTTGAACTTTGGTAGTATCTTGGGTTGTGTAGCTTCCTGGCCATGATGTAACCCCAAAATCATCCATTGTCTGTTATCTGTTGCTCTGGGGCTTCAGTAGAGGTGATTGGAGAATTGCATTTTTTTTTGTGTTTTTCTCCCTCTCTTGTCAATGCCATTGTGTAGTAAAACAGGTCTGACAATCACACTTCTAGCACATAAACCAACGCAGATTTTGACAATGTATAAAAGACTAGTCATACTGCTGAATTGTTTTTAAGTGAATCGCTTTCTTTTTGTTTATTAAACCTGTCAGTTTGAACAACTGACACGAAGAAAATAATACGGTTACCAATAATTGTAAATAGCCGGTAGTACGTTATGTTTGTAACAACTTTTTTGGTAAATCTTTTACCAATCTACACAAAACTGCCAGACTGGGCTGCATATAATTTGAAATTACTTACCATTTAGCTTTAGAGCTGCTACAAGCTCTCACTTTCTCACTTTTGAGATACTGCTAGTCGCCTACTATCACTCAACAAGGTGTATGCTAAAGTGTTAGCATGGAGCACCGGACTGCACGACAGGGACACATGAATGATTTTGGTGTCTGTGTTCTCATTTCTTAATATGAGAGCCAACGGGCCAATCTCTCCAAACCTGTGTGTATGTCTTTAAAGTTCTTTTAACAGTATTGCCACACTGCTTGCTGGAATTTGTTTCAGTTCGGATAAGAAATCGCTCTGACATTAAAACTACAGTGCAACAGTGAAGGTAAACACAATCCACAGACAACGCAAAGTGCAACAGTGAAAGTCAAAGTCCACAGAATCACATCCATAAATATTCAAGTCATAGGGAAGAATACATAACCATGGGAGAGGATAGTGTGAAGAAGAGCTGGAGGTGAGAGTTGAGGATTTGCACCGCTCAGGGGAAGAGACTTTGAATGAAGGGGGATGGAGGGGGATGGAGGAGTTTATCAGTGGCCCAGACTACTCAAGCAATTTAAAGGCCTAAGTAAGGCTTACCATCTCCCTTGTGCAATTTGAACAAATCACTCAGTGTGCATGTCTGTGTATGTATGTTACTAAGTCAACGCTTGTGTTGCTGTGTGTGTGTGTGTGTGTGTGTGTGTGTGTGTGTGTGTGTTAATACTGCCAGTATGTGTGTGTGTTGATGGGTGTGTATAAGGTAGTCTTTTCCATTTTCTATTCGCAGAAATGAGGGAAGAAAAAGAGCGTCACATGTTGGCTGGTTATTCTAGTCCATACGCCTGTCATTCACATGTTCACACCTTAACCACCCACCCCCACTAAATCTGTGTCCCATTTGTGTGACTGTGTGTGTGTGTGTGTGTGTGTGTGCCATTAGTTTCTGTGTGTGTATATGCGTGTATGTCTGGCTTGGCCAGCCAATTTTATCTGCCAGAAAATGTCCTGCAGCAAGAATTTGGAGTGGAGAAAGTGTCCGCTGCTCTGTCGATATGTGACATGGTGCCAAAACGGGCACACAGCCACTTTCGATTAGCATAGTCCAACACTCCCCTATCGCAGCTCCCGCACTGCCAGAAACAGGTCCAGAGTGGTGAGAAAAACTCCAAACTGCCAAAAACAAGTATGAAATGCTGCAAACAAAAAATTCACAACTGCCAAAAACCGGTCCAAAATGCTGCAGACAATGAAAAGCTTAAACATTTAGAACTGGGAGTAATGCTGTTTATGAAAGCCAATCTTGCAATACCGCACTCTTTTACTGTTTTTGTCTACTGCTAGCCAACAAATGGTGACTGCCAAACTGTATGGCATGATGCAGACTCTTGAGAAGTGTAGCACACTGTCTCTTGCCAAATCTTTTTCTCATGTCCTCCATTAAGGCCTATATCGAGCGTCAGGGTTTCGAGTGCTGCCTATGTGCCTCGGTTGCCTTGGTTGGTATCTTTTCCTTGCTTTCTCTTTGTTTTTGTCTCTTCCTCCCTCGCTGACTCTCTCCCCCTGTCTTTCTCTCTGTATCAGTATGTAGGCATAACTAACAAGAAATCTAGTCATTTTTTTCTCAGCCTTTACTTTCTCCCTCTTTCACTTATCTCTCTTCCATCCTCCCACTTTCCCCTTTTCTCCCTCCCTCGCTCTCAGCTCTCTTTCTGACACGATTTAGGCACCTCCCTCTCCTTCCCTGCTTCCTTTCCCCCTCCCGTTCCATATTGCTTTCAGTATTTAGGGCCTGGTTAACAAGCCATTTAGGCCCCATCTTCTCTGCTCCCTAATCACACATGCAATATTCATACATGGCTGTCACTCACGCAGACACATTAAGGCTGTCATTCCCTCTCTGCTCTCCTCTTCCCACTCCTTTTTCTGTTCTCCCTCCCCTCTCTTCATCTTCGCCGCTCTTCCTCCTCCTCTCCTCCCCGCTCTCATCTTTCTGTCTCCCTCATCCATTTTCTCTTACTTCCTCTCTGCCCTCCCTCCCTCTCACCCATTCAATCTCCTCCTCTGTTCCCATCTGCACACACAGAAAGAACGAGACATCTTCAATCTTTTCATGCGATCAACCAAAAGGCACTGTAGTGAAAACTGTTTTTCTTTTCATAAAGACGCTACGTGCATGATCTGCTCACTAATAATTTGCTGTAATTCAGCCATGATGATACATTCTAATGATAAAAATGTCTGTCGCATTACAAATATCGACCCCGACGACCTGCTTGGTGTTTTAATTTGGTTGAATTTGCTCGTTTGCCTGCAAAATCCTTTCCAGTTGATGAGTGTTGATGTAACCATCAACAGCATGGCGGCAGGAGAATTAATGAAATATGATCTTAAAAGTAACTCACAGTTCCTCCAACATTGACATATTTAAATATCTTCCTACATGGGTTATTATTACCTCAAGGTGTTGAGAGATACAGTGTTATTACACATTAAAATGTGCAAAATGATTGTTACACTTATCAATTATCATAGTATTGCGATAATTGTAAAAGGAAGATATCCGTTTAGACAAGTATGTGGGAGTTCTCAGCTGTAAAACTGAAACTGTGGAGCCATGACATGGCAGCTGCAGAGCAGATAATTTCAAATGTGCAAATAGCTTTTCATGGTCGCTGTTGTTTAGTGGATTACAGACTTACTTTAATTGGTTAAAATTTCTGGTTAATAGCAATACGCAGACAACTGTGAAAACTAATAAGTCTCTCTCTCTCTCTCTCTCCCTTGTTCGCTCTGTCGTTCTCTCCCTGTCAACGCCGTGCCGCTAATCAGCACGAGTGTGGATGGGTATCCAATGTAATCACAGACAATTATACTCCTTGCTGTGCCGGTTTTTGTGTGTGTGTGTGTGTGTGTGTGTGTGTGCGTGTGTGTGTGTTTGTGCCATTAGGCAGTGATTTGCTGATTAGCCATCAACTCTCATGCTGCCAGACTGCCAGTCACACAGACAACAAGCAAAAAGCAACACCCTCCTGTGTGTTACTAACCAGCACCCCTCACTCCCTCACACACACACACACACACACACACAAATGTCCCTTCCTCCCTCTACTCATCACAGTCAGCGGGATAAACTGCAGCTAAATTCAGTTGAATAAACAAAATGGAAGAGTAGGGGGCGCTAACACGTTTCAGCAGTACAGCCTTCATCGGCTGAACACAGACGCGGCAGGTTCCTTTTTCGAGAGTCCGGGCCATTTGTGAGCCTTTCTGAGTAAGTTTCTTCTTCCTTTCGCACCTCACTTTGCTTTCCTTGTTTCCTTGAGTATAGAGCACTTTGAGCCTCTATCTGCAAGTACAGCTGCAGTCATCTATTTTGGCTGCATCGTGCCTCATTGTGCTAGTCTAGAAATTGTGCAGTCTGGTCAGTTCTGCAACATGCTGACCCAGTTCTGCGATGTGCTCACCCACAATCTGCCGCGCCGTTTTTATTGTTATTTATGTTTTAAAATAATGTTATTATGGCATTTCTGCTATATTGGAATATAGTGCAGAGTTACAGGGAAGATGGGAGAGAGAGGAGCTGGTTTGTGAGTTGGTTTGTGGTCCTAAAGGGAAAATAAATAAGGTTTTTACTACCCACAGCACAAAATGACCATAATATATCGGCAGGGCTTTGATAGGGTTGTTGATCAATAACAATGACTCAACGATTACTTTGCTAGCAGCTGATTTCTGCAGAGCTCACTTTCCAGTCCATACTTCTCCTCAACTGCTCAACAATGGAGTCCTGTGAGCGAGCGACTGGTGTTACAAGACATTTCAGCTACAAAGGCTAAAAAGCCTTGCGCCCAAGCCAAAGAAGCAAATGACAAAGCAGTATTATTATCACAGTATTCTGTAATTCATTATCACAATCTGTAATTCATCATCACAATCATCATGTGATATATTACCTCTTCAGTTGATGATTCTGTGCTCTAATTTGCTGGGTTATTAGCTCTATTGTGAAAATGTGACTTTATTGTTTGTGTCAATTAAAGGCCACCGTAGCTCAAAACCTCCTTGGATGGGAGGGGTGAGATTAGGTGGGTGGTGAGGAGTGTTGGGGGGGGGGGGGGGGGGGACTGTTCTGCTGATGTTGTTGCAGTTCCTACTGGTCCTGATAGACGTCATAGATTACTTAATGCTTCTTTAAATAGCTCATAGCACCGGCATCGCCAGGGTTAAAGGTTACCTTCTGTCTTGCATTTTTAAGTTGTGTTGAAGTAGTTTGCATATTCAAAAATACACAAGTAGTGGGTGATTAGGAGCAGTTCCCGTTCAGGAGTGGAATAGTACTGCAATTACAATTCAACTGCATTGGCGAATCAAATCAAATCACATACTTGGAAGAATTGTTCATGACGGAGTTCATAATGAAAGTTAGGCAGCAGAGATTTTCGTAGGTTATTCTAATCTACTTAGCTCACAGCGGTACACGATTTTACAAACAGCTCTCCAAACCGTTTTTATCAAGTCATGCCCAATCATCCAATTATCCAATCACGGTGCTCCCTGTTTTGCTATATATCCAACTGTGCACCTCTCCATCTCAGTTCACTTGCCTTCCACATCCCACCACCTCCACATTCTCCTCTTGTAATGTCAAATATAGTTCAGTTTCAGCACAACCTCGAACAGCGTTCACTTGTTCCAGTCTTGAGAATCCTGGGAATCTTGAACAAGTGAATAGCTTTTGAGGCCATCAATAAGGAACAGATCAATTCAGAACAGGTCTGAGATGGGCATCGCACTTCCGTACCAGATCCAATAACTACTAAATTATCATTGGAGATGTGAGAAATAATAAACAGATATTTATTGTTTAGTTTCATCTTTCCCCTCAAGGCACAGATCTTTAATGGTCCATAATACAGTTTTAAACTTTCATGCAGGAATCATTTTGCCCGAGTAGGTGTTGCTTTTATTTCCAATTGGCCGACATCTTGTTTAGCAATGAAGCTCCGTGCTTCTGATGCGGTACACATGTAATACATTGTGATAATGAGTCTTAGCAAGCTCATTGAGCAGCTGTTGAGAGTAATTAGTATTTAATCTTGGAGAGGAGAGTGCTGTGAATATTCACACTTTGATCAACACTTCCAGCCCATCTCCTCTTGTCCTCTCATTTCATTTTCTGTTCTCTTCATTTATTCGTCTCCTCCTCCTCTCTGCGCCTCCTCCCACTTGTTAGCACTCCCAGAGGAGCAGGAGCAGTTTGCATCTTAATGGAGGCGAAACTCCCCTCCTCCTCTCTCTCTCTCTCTCTCTCTTTCTCCACCACCCCTCTCTCTCTTCCTCTCTCTCAGGGATGATAACTGCCTTATTACATTAAGGTACAATCACCATGATAATATGCTTAGTGGGATGCTGTTAATACCAAAGGCCAAAACATATTATACAGTCATAATGTGTGTCCTGTGGAAACTTGCTATCTCCAAAAAGACAACTTTTCAGCAATTAATAAAAAGGAAAAAAAATAGTTGTTTTTCCCATTCACTTCTACAAATTTTGAATGGTTTGGCTTGACCTCAGGGATTATGAGACACCATGCCAGATATTACTTACAGTGAAAAACATAACACTACTAGGTATGCATTTGTGTTTGCTGGAAAACCAAGGAAAAATGTTTCCTTGGTTTTCGGGATGCAGTTTGAGGTGATGTTCTTTCCTATACAAAGGGTATAATGCTGTTTTGGACCATACACAGACATATTTGGGGAGAGTGGATAAAGCAAAACAGATGGATGGATGGATGGATGGATGGATAGATAGATAGATAGATAGATAGATAGATAGATAGATAGATAGACAGATAGATAGTTCAGGACATTGGTGATTTGAGAAAGAAGAACACATGTATTTGTGTTGCACTGCTAATCAGTGGGAGCGTGGGCAGGTATCCAAATGCAATCACTGACAATTATACTCCGCTCCATGTGTATTAGTGTGTGTACGTGCGTGCTTGTGTGTGTGTGTCATTACACAGTATCTCGCTGATTAGCCATCAATCCTCATGGTGCCAAACTGACTGTCAGTCAGACAACAAACAGAAAACAACATCCACACATCCTTGACTGGAGTGTGTGTGTGTGTGTGTGCGTGTGTGTGTGTGTGTGTGTGTGTGTGTGTGTGATGTGTGCACCTTCTTGAGTACCGATATCCTTGTGTGTTTCTACATACTGCATGTTTTACATACGTACTACATACATGCTGCATCTTTTGTGTTCTTTTGTGTGAATGCATGTCTGTTTGAGTCTGAGTTTGTGTGTGTACATTTGAGTTTACATGTGTGTGTGTGTGTTTCTCTTGCTGCAGTGAGTGAATAATCACGGGGTTTCAGTTGTGCTCCGTGTCGCTCAGCACACGGTTGAGACAACGGAGCGAGGGGAGGAGGAGACAAAAGGAGAGGGATAAGTGGGGAGAGGAAGAGGAGGAAAGGTAGAAAGAAGCATGTGCTTTGTGTAATGGATGGTGGGTGGAGGATGGAGAGTAAGAGCACCTGTGTTAGAAAAAAAAAAAAATTTCATTGTTCCCTTTAATTTTGTGTACCCCCAATAACGATAATTGCTGTTTGTCCTGCTGCTCCTTCCGCTTGTTTGTTACAAGACTACTTGTGACTACTTGAAGTACAAATGTCGTATTACTGCAGTGCTTTTTTAATGTCATTCTCTGGCATTTTGAAATAACTTTTTAAATTGATTTGCACTTCTTGCTTCTGACAGCTATAGTGTGTTTTGTTCCAAGACAAAAGAACAATAGGTGAATTAGGTATAAAAGCTGAAATTGCTGCTAGGTGGATCGGATGTATGCCAAATTGAAGAACTGGCTGAAACTAGCAAGCATTTGACAGAAGGCAACTTGTAGTTTGAGTTCAACGTCAACCCAAACAAGCACAAAATGTATTGTGGCATGGTAAAATTATTATTAAAATAGCTTTGGAAACTGATTTGAACTGACATTTAGGTACTGACTTTACAATATGATGCAGGTAGCAGCTATGGACTATGGATGTCGTCTCAACTTTCATTTTGGTGCTTATTGCCACAGGTTTTCAACGATTGTGCGGTCGTATCAACATCTATTCAACATCCAAATGGTTGCTTCAAAACAATTCAAAGCATTGCGAAAAAAAGCTAAAAAAGCCTTTTCCTTTGGGGATCCAATACTCACATTATTATTATTATTGTATGTTTATTTTCAGATGTGCAAGGTAACATTACACTGTCAAATTTCAGGCAGTTTAAACTGCATTGCAGCATTGCAGTTTGACATGAAGTTCTATGTCCCATATAAACAAAAGTTGCATGTTTAAAGGCCAGCTGCACAACTGATAGCAAAGGAAGCTGAGACAACCTGTTTTGGACTATTTGCAGACAGTTGTAAGGGACAATCAAAATACATGTAAATAAGAATAGGCAGACAGACAGATTTCTGTCTGCTTGTCTGTCTCTCTCTGCATCTATTTGTCTGGCTGTCTTGCTCTCCGCCCGTATCACCCTCTGCAGACTCCACTTGTTGCCTTATTCTCTTTGTTGTTTTTGACAGTTCAGAAGCCGTCCTTGACAGCATTGAATCTTTAATTGCTATATGAAGCGACCCATTGATTTCAATGCTGTCAATGCCGGCTCCTGTGATGTCTACCACAGCAAAGGGAATGAGGCGACACACAGATAGGCAAGTGAGACAGACGCAGGGAGACAGGGAAATGTGTAGGCAGTGAGGCAGACAGAAGGGCAGGCTGGCAGTGAGACAAGCAGACAGACGTGCTGGTAGGCGGGTTAACAGGCACACAGGCAGACAGTCAGTTAGGCAGACAGACAGAGAGACAGACAGACAGGTATATAGGCCAGAAGACAAGCAGACAGACAGGTAGATTGATGTACAGACGGTGGAGGAGCAGACAGAAAGGCCGACAGGAGAGCAGAGACAGACAGACAGAGAGACAGGTGGACTGACAGAGAGACACATGCAGCCACCCAGGCAGGCGGGAAGGCAGACAGACAGGTAGGCAGCCACGCAGATTTTTTGAATAATTAAGTGTGACAGGACGGATAACGCCGATGTCTCCTGAATTCCTCTGGTGATCAAAGCTTTGTTTACCCCCCCCTCCCTCCCTCCCTCCCTCCCTCCCTCCGCCCCCAACAGCCACCCAAATGAAAAAAAGCAAGAAATGGAGAAATGAAAAAAAAAAAAGAAACCCCTAAACCCATCAATTCTCTGTCAGAGCCAGCCGAGGGAAAAAAAACAAGATAGGAAAGAGTAATAATGTTATTCAGTGGTGATGTTCATTAGTGTTAGTTGGAGTTGTGTGTGTGGTAGAATGGAACAGTGTTGGTATGGCCTGATAATTACCCATGCTGCATTGCAGGCGGTGGGGGGGTGGGGGTGGGGGGGGGGAAGCAACAGCGTGAAGTGACATGAACCGTGAGCCATGCGACTCACACGTGACATCAGGCGACGCTCAGCCTGCTGATCTGAAAGCATGATTCCCGTTTCCTTTCATGTGACACAGTGTGGGTTTTTGGCCTGAGAGCTGTCAGAGGAACAGAGAATCCAGATTTTTAGCCTCTTTGTGTTGCAGATCTTCTCTTTTCATGGCTACACATAATGTTTGTCTCTTCCCGTCGTCCCTACTCCTATTTTCGTCTCCTCTCCTCTCCTATACCTCGCCATCCTTTCTCCGCTTTTCTTCCTTCCACTCCTTCCCAGTCTCCTCTTGTCTCCTTTCCTACCCTTTCAATGTCTAGGTTCCTCTTTTTCCTCTCGTTTCCTCTCCTCTCCTCTTGTTTCCTCTCCTCTCCTCTCGTTTCCTCTCCTGTCCTCTCGTTTCCTCTCCTCCCCTTTTGTTTCCTCTCCTCTCCTCTCCTCTCCTCTCCTCTCCTCTCATTTCCTCTCCTCTCCTCTTGTTTCCTTTCCTCTCCTCTCCTCTCCTCTCCTCTCATTTCCTCTCCTCTCCTCGTTTCCTCTCCTCTCCTCTCCTCTCGTTTCCTCTCGTTTCCTCTCCTCTTGTTTCCTCTCCTCTCCTCTTGTTTCCTCTCCTCTTCTTTCCTCTCCTCTCCTCTCGTTTCCTTTCCTCTTGTTTCCTCTCCTCTCCTCTCCTCTTGTTTCCTCTCCTCTCCTCTCCTTTTGTTTCCTCTCCTCTCCTCTCGTTTCCTCTCCTCTCCTCTCATCTCCTCTCCTCTCCTGTCCTCTTGTTTCCTCTCCTCTCCTCTCGTTTCCTCTCCTCTCCTCTCATCTCCTCTCCTCTCCTGTCCTCTCCTCAGCTCCTGCTCCGCTTTTCTCTGCTCGTCTCGTCTCCTTTCGCCTCTTCACGTCTCAAATTGTCTCCTCTCAACCCCTAGGCTCCTCTTTTCTCTGCTCTACTTTCACTCTCCTTCCCTCTCCTTTTGTCTCCTTTCCTCTCAACCTCAAGGCTCCTCTTTTCCTCTCCTCTCCTTTTTTCTCATCTCCTCTCCTCTCTTCTCCTCTCCTCTCCTCTTTTCCTCTCTGCTCCTCTCCTCTCCTCTTTTCCTCTCTGCTCCTCTCCTCTTCTCACCTTTCCTCATCTTTCTCTTCCGTTTCATGCATTTTTTTTATTTTTTTATTTCACGCAATCCCCTTCTTTCAATCCCATGATACCGAGCAAGGTAGAGTCGATGGAGCGAGGTGTGTCTGTCAGAGGGATCACACACACACACACACACACACACACACACACAAACACACTCCCACACACACACACAGATAAGCTCTCTCTCCTCGCTCTGATTGTCAATGAAGGCGCTTCGTGACGGTACATATCTCTTAGTTCTCAGAGGCAACATCAGATGCCTCGTTCCTCTGTTATATTGAAAGTAGATTGCATTACACAGAAAAATCCACCTTAATAGTATGTAAGATTTTTAGTCAATAACATTGGAACAGTCAGCTAAAGTTGGCCTTTTATTTCTGTTGATTCATCTTCTGCGTAATATGGATTTCACATCAAAAGATAAGCCAGAGGTAAAACACAAGCCTGTCAGCTTTTGATTACGGGACTTTGCTGTCCCCCATGTTATCTGATACTTGTGATTGTTAATTGCTGTTGGGAAATCCTACACAGGGAGGTCAGAGCGCTGTAGGAGCTTCACAACCCGGATCCTCACTACACCACCCCGCTTTCCAAAAATGCTAAACTTTGTTAAAACTATGACAACAGCAATATTTTAATTCCTCGCCCCAAAACCCCCCCAAAAATGCTATTGAACCTGTTATAAACCTAGTTTTGGGTACATAGTCAGGTGACGGCTCTGTGTCGTTCAAGGCCTTCACGCCCCATTGACCCCCCCCACCCAGAACTGTAGGCAGAGTCAAAGGACAAAAAAATCTATTTTTGTATCTTTTTTTTTTTATAACCTTTTTGTTCTCTGTGGAGTTTGTTGCAGTGCACACTGTTAGCCATTTTCTGCCCCCTCTAAATGAACCAAAGATATTATTACCTGTATTGCCTGTGTATTAGACATATTGAGAATAAAGCATATTGCTGACAACAGTTTTGGAACAAACAATGCTCTTTTTTATACTTCTTTGGGTGGAATTGGGTTTGTTTTGTTTTTCAACTTTTTCACCTCTCACATTTCGTCAGTTTGAGCGCCAACACCTGAGCGAGTCCGCACACACACCCACACACACACACCCACACAGAAGCGCAAACACACACAGACATATGCGCATTTACACATAAACAGACTACGCCAACCAGATAACACCAACACACACCTGAGTCACACACACACACACACACACACACACACACACACCTGTAATTGCACTATATTGTGAGGGCTTCTGAACCTTCTGGACCTTGAGTTTCCAGACACACACACGTACACACAGTCACACACACTCTCTCACACACACACACACACCCTTAGGTAGCTCTGCGCTCCACCAATGCATGTTAATCCATACCTGAGGTAGCCAAAGCTCCCCACCAACAACAGTTGGAGGGCGTTACAAACAAAGCTGAGCCCTTTCCTCCCCCCTCTGCCTCCTTTTCCTAGGGGTGGATCTACTGTCCTGTCCTCTCCTCCTCTCTGTTATCCCCTCTCATTTTCTTTTCTCTCCGCTCCGCTCACTCTCATCCTATGTACTCTCTTCACTTTCCTCCTTTCGTCTCATCCTCACCTCTTTGTCTTTTTTCTCCCCTCTCTCTCTCTCTCTCTCTCTCTCGCTTGTCTCTCTCCCCCTCCCTCCACGTTCCTCCCCTGGCCCTCCTGTTGCATTGTGGATCCATCTGTTGGGAAGAAAACTAATAACGGCAGAGCTAAATAACGACACAGGGAATCAGGCAGAAACACACTGCAGGGTTTAAGCTGTATCCAGGTGTAATGCCCGATTACCTCGCCTTCAGGCTTTTCTCAACACCTATCATAACAAACAAACAAGCAAATAAACCGAGGGGTTTGTTTGGCGTTTCTTTTTCTTTTATTAACATCCACGCATGGCACCGAAAGGCATTAAAACTTGACATTACGTGAGGAAACTATTACAGCCGGCGGGGAGGGATTTTTTTTATTTTTTGTCTGCTTCGTGGCTGTTTTGTAGTGATTTTCTGCCCTACTTCTCCTTGATGAGATGCGTGGAAGTTTTTAAAAAAGAGGGCCAGATGAAGTTGTATTCAACCTTGAGTTATTCTGGAAGTCAGCTCACGTTCACTGTCAGCCGTTCACTGCATTGTTTCTAATCAGGTCACAGCTCCTCCCCTGTCCGGTAATACAGCAGGACAACCGGACGCGATGGCCTCGTTTTTACAGCGGCATTATAATCGATTTTGCTTCAACTTTTACTTGCAGAACAATTGGAATTTTGACCCATTTTAACAGCAGGAGTTGTATAGTAATTTACCGGGTTGTCCGCTGTTAAAGGCGCTGCATTCTGAGATTGCTGGATGCAATGTGGTCCTGTCACTAGCACTGCCAGTTTTAGGAATTACATTCCCTCGCAGTGCTAAAAATGTACGCGCACATGGGATTGTAAGGTGCTTTGCATGAAAGCATCCCTAACTTAGCATGATTTCAATTTATGAACTAGCTATCAAACCCTTGCAATTTTTTTATATTTATTCATGCAGGGAAAGTTGACCCAGCACAAATGCTCTTTTTCAACGCCTTGCTTCACATTACACAGTAACGCATATTCACACCTGGGAGATGCACAGTACAACCACAGTCTTCCACTGTTGGACACTGAGCAG
>NC_136004.1:25437332-25444832 GCF_048128805.1 Centroberyx gerrardi
GCATTTCCTCACTTGCCTCAGCCTATTTCCTGTCTTCTTCACCTCTCTCTTTCCCTCTCTCTCTCTCTCTCTCTCTCTCCCTTGATCCCCCTGTTCCACACCTCCACCTCCATTTCCACCTCTCCACCACAGACCGCAGAGTGCTTGTATGTTTGTTCGTTTTGCTCTGTCACTTTCTCTCTATCCGCTAATCTCTAGTTTAAATAAGAGGCATGGGCAGGCACAGCGCTCGCTCGCACACACACACACACACACACACACACACACACACACACACACACACATACACACACACACACACACAGGCATGCAAGCAAGCGTGACATACACACACAGCGGCACGGGAGCAAGTGGGACACACATACAAATCCTGTGCTTCTCAGGTAAATTATGACAGTTCTGCATTTTAGCCACTTGGGTGTGGTAGAGGGCTTTGGCTCAGCGATACACTGATGCGCGTGTACACGCACGCACACACACACACACACACACACACAGGAATGATACAGAGGGGTGACAATATTATACAGTCAAGTCCTCGAGCAGTGGCACTCACTCACTGTGTGACAAATCACAAGCCTTTTATACGCTTACTGTAAATGTATATGAAAGGCCTTGGCATTGTTTAGGTGTGAAATTTAGTCTCTGAGTCAAATACATGATGTGAAGTGAAGGGATGTGGATTTTTATTTAGTTCAGCTGCCTCTCTTTCAACTCGAGAGGAAGGTGGGGGGTCGGCTTTACAGAGACCTTCCATAACCAAAACAGGTCAGAATGATTTATTTTAGGGTTATTTTTCATGGTACTCGGGGTTTACTTTTCAGTAGCATACAGTAGAGGGTGACAGGAAAGATGAGAGAAAGAGAGAGAGAGAGAGGGAGAGAGAGAGAGAGAGAGAGAAAGAGAGAGAATATTAGGCAACATAGGTGTCGAGTGTTGGTATCAACCTTGTGACGGAGAAACGACATGGTTTACGTTTTAGCCCACTGTTCCACAAAAACACATTGTAGTTCCCCAGAGCCATAATTTCTCTGCACGTCTATCTGTGCGCATGTGTGTAGGTGTGTACACTCAGACGTACACACACACACACACACACACACACACACACAAATCTTGATCGAGAAAGAATGTTCCGTTCCTTCCCCGGCGCTTGATCCTACAGCAAACACCGCAGAAACAGGAGTTGCTTGATTTACTTAATCTCACCAGTAATGTGTCTGCTTTGGCGGCTGTTCCAGTCTCGGCTGAGGTAAATCAAGAGGCCCCCGAACTCGTTCAAATATTTGAAGTTGAAGTGACATCGTTAAAACAGACCTTCCGACAAACAGATTTTAGCTTTGAGAGGAGCGACGGGGCGTCCATCTCCCTCACACCCTCATTATGCAGAATATGCAGTGGTAGCCATTGTTGAAGTACATGATTTTATCCTTCTTCTTTCTTGAACAGTATGCCCTAGAACCAAGTTAGTAAGTTGTAAAACGAAACTCGAGTGTTTCTCAACCCACCAGTTACCAGATTCGTTGGTGGAGCAAAAGAGCAGCAGTCGTTCAGCAAGCATGCAGCCAAAAGTGGGAATTTCCTCGATGACTGCATGTCTTGCACATGTCCGTCATGCCTAGATTTCCACCAATCAGCTATCTACCAGCGTCTTTGCTCTGTTTCAGTCCCAGGACAGTCTACCATTTGCAATTCCAGCAAGTCACAGAGTAGTGTATCTCATTTTTTATTCATCACAGGCTGTAATCTTTTAGCATCCAATCAGAAAACACATCACAGCGGTTCCTGTTTTAATAATTGCTTTGCTTGGACAGTAAAACAAACACGACGACGCTGCATACAGAATCAGTGTAAATTCCAATTGGCCGGTGGGGACCTGGGAGGGGCACCACACTGTGAAAATGAGAAATGTTCATCACGCTACTGGAATACACCTCTACATATAGCATGTGTGCTGAGATTTGTTTTGCCAGTGCAAAGCTGATCCTTAGGCAGGTTTTTCATGTAGGGTGTAGGATGTATTCATTAGGGTGTAGGCAAAGGGCTGACCCCTGCTGGTTTAGGGCACCTCCAGGCAGTAATGAGTAGAGCTTTGGCTAATATAGCGTAGCAACAGAATAAACTCCAGGAGGTACAAAACAGAATGTGTGGAGACTTTTTAAGAAAAATCTCCAGACCGTTCAATGTTGCAGCTTCCGTAGAAATACGGCTTTGACTTCCCACATAATGTCAGAGTTGCTGACATTGTTGACTCTTTTAAAACCGTCCCGAAGACCCAGCTGCTCAGACAGGCTGTTAATCCTTGACGGCTCAGAAGAGTGATTCCCAAAGTGGAATTCAGCACCAACCACTGGGTTGTGAGATGATTTTGGGGGGGTCGCAGGATGATTGATAGATGTTGAAAAAATGTTCAATGTGGAAAAAAAGCATGTATTTTCACATTTATAATCTTTGTGATAAATGCCTTTCTCTTGAGAAATACGGAATATTTGCAGCCTGAAGTAAAATCAGTGTCAAAGTTCACCTTTTTCCTTGTCTCTGCCTGCAGCAGAGGGTCAGGAGGGGCATTGCTTTGTTTTGGGAGGTTGTAAGCTGAGAAGGTGGAGAAGCACTGTTCTAAATTAGCTGTTTCAACCTTTTTCTCAAAGATCCACAAAAACTAAATGCTTTTCTGTAATCGTACAAAATGTAACCTTGTTAATTATCTATTCTGCAGTATTTCGTTTAGTTTAACTTACAAACAGATGTATATTCACCCCCCCCCCCCCCCCGCCCATGCTCAGAATAATTGAAGCTTTTTCACTTGGTTAATTATTGGAGTAAGCCTAGAGGGGGCAAATATTCAATCAATTTGTTCATTCACTCTTCCTTTCTTCCTTTCTCTCTTTTCTTCCTTCTTTCCTTTCTTCCTTCATTTCTTTCTTTCTTTCTTTCTTTCTTTCTTTCTTTCTTTCTTTCTCTTCTTCCATCCCTCCATCCATCCCTGCCAACATCCATCCATCCAGTCCTCCATCACTATGTGTATGTCTTCTCTCTTGTAGCAGTGACATGTGTGTGTGTGTGTGTGCATGTCTGTGTGTGTGCATGTGCGTGTGCACAGGGCGCCTTGTGCTGGAGTGCTAATGGACATAGGTGTGATTAACACCACACCACGTGGTGTGATAGTGCTAGCCACACTGCTAACCACTAACCACTCCGCTGTGTGTGTGTGTGTGTGTGTGTGTGTGTGAATGAAACAGCATGCAAGTTGGAGTGTGTGAGAGAGAGTATGTGTGCTACCCAAGCTGTCATCCAGCCTCCAGACATCTCTCAGTAAAAACAGACTCTGCTCAGAGGAAGTCCTTGACCTGGAACACTTCATTCATCTCAAGACTTATAAAGTTAAACATCCAGGAAGCACAATGTCAACAAAACAACATTACTGCCCCATTCTTTTTTTATTGCATTGTTTTATATTGATAGAGTACATTTTAAAGATTATAATTTTGGGAGCATTTTGCTTTTATTAGACAGACGATAGTGAAGAGAGACAGGAAAGGTTGGGAGAGAGAGAAACAACATGCCACTAAAGTCCTGGTCCAGATTTGAACCTAGTACTTTACAGTTACATGGTGTGCGCCTTAGACCACTGGCCCACTAGTACACCCATTTTAAAGGGTTAAAGCTAGACCTATTTATATCTTCCTTGCTAGACTGGATACTCAAAAATCGACCCTAAAAGCACCCAAAGCCTGTCTTTTTCAACATATTGTCACTTGTAATGACGCATATACATACATTTAATTTTCAGTTTATCCGTGACCTGACACCTTTCACTATTATTTTGCACGACTTTACACAGCAGTGAATGTAGACAGGCAGCCGCAGACGGTCGGCAAAGAGTAAAGAAGGAAGTGCTGAAGCAGTGTCCAAGGTAGCATCAAAACTGTACGAGGAAGGCCTGACTTTAGATCATTTTCATGTACATCTTTTTACCAACATGTCTCATCACAAAACTAGTGTCAGTGTGTTGAAAAAGACATGCTTTGGGTGCTTCTGGGTTTGAATTTTGGAGTGTCCATTGCCCCTATAGAACTGTATTGGAGAGCTGCATCCAGGCAAGTAAGATGTAAGTAGCTCTATAGTGAATCACTTAAGGAGATTTTGGTCAGAATCAATTGTTATGATGGAAAAAGATGGGAAAATGGGGTCCAGTTCGAAAATAGACAGAGTTATGCTTTAAAGTAAGGGTTAATGTAGACCTGTTGATGCGAATATGATGCACATTTTGCACATCCTGTACACATGCTGCAAATTCATAGATTTTCTTTCTACCAATTCTCATATTTTTTTCTCATTTTTCTGCACTTGGCTATCTTTGAAGTGCATGTATACATTAAATAGATGCTGAAACTTTTTAGTGTTAGTGTTAGTCAACATGCACTGGTTTTATTACTCAAATTTCTGTATTTATTGCAAGTTTTGCACTTGAAAATGAATGCAGAAATCATCTTACACAACTTCAAATAACGGCGCTTCACATCACGGTTATCATGGTAATGGTAATCATGGTGATGACAGTAATGCAGCCTATACATTGTAATGACGTGACTCTTTAACTTCACACTCTATGAATTTTAGAGATAAATTAAATCCAAAAGGAATCAGATTGAACACACTTATACAGAGACACAAACACACACACACACACACACACACACACACACACACACGTCCCTTTCAATACCACACTGTCCTCTCCATCAAGATTATTTTGATTTATTTCATTTCCTTGACTTGTTATTGAAGCATTTTGTTATTTGTGTACCACTCACCTGCATGTAGAGACTTTGAGATTGAGGTTGAGGTTTCTGTTTTCTGAGGTTTCTGACATTTTTAAAATCCCCTTTAAATCTTTTACGTCTCACCCATACAGTTTGTATTTCATCTCTCTCTCTGTTTTTATCATTTGTATGTGCAGATAAATTAACCTAAAGATTATGTTACTCAAGAGTAACTAGATGGATTACATTGATGATTACAGTTTTACACAGGTAATCATTAATCTGCGACAGAATACATTTTGAAAGTTACCTCCTCAACCCAGATCACATCAATCTAAAACGCCCAAGGCGCCAAACTCATTAAGCCCTGGGAAAGTTCTCTCATCCAAGCAGAAAGACATGCAGAGGAGACATAAAACAGTCGGGTAAACACAACTTTGAATCTCTCTCGCTGCATAACTAACTGTCAGTTGCTCTCCATCATCGTAACTGCTTACTAATTCACCAGATTTTTCCCACTCCCTGTAGCAATGTGCGACTCGCGAGTGATTTGTTCATTCTGAACGAATCTCTTCAGTGAATGGGGTCATTAGGAGCATTGTGAGTGATGTCATATCATTTGAGCGCCACTAGAGGCCAGAATATGGTGAATCGCTGGCTGACATTGGACATTAAGTCGCTTTTGATGACTAAGACCGCTGAAGAGCCAATGATTCGTTTGTCGCTCATTTATTGGTCTTGGAGGTTTGCCCTGCTCCATTCATGTATTAAGCAACTGCATGAAGTGAATGAAATGAACAACTGTCAATCATGTTCCGTCCTCGCAACTTCTAAAAAAGTTATTTTATTATTTTGATCTATTAAATTAGTTCAAAAAAGTTGATTCTTAAAGAGGAATTGATCTTTCCATCAGTTACTCTCTGTAATGTTTTTCTAACATAGACTTGTACTTGTGATGTGTCATTTTTTTTAAAAAACAACCTTTGCTGACTATCCACCAATCACAGGGCTAATGTTCCACATCCTGGCAACCAGGATCCAATCAGAGCGGCCGATCAGTCAGTCGCTGAGCTGCGAAACTGTGCTGACAGGTAGAGAGGAAGGAGACACGTGCGCGCATGCACACACACACACACACACACACACACACACACACACACACACACACACACACACCATAGCAACCCCACACACACATATAGTAGAATTTGAGCTGCAGTTGAGTGTGAGAGAGACCACAGCTGATAAACAGTTTATCATTAAACTACTACTACTTTAATTTCTCATCCCAAATTCAATTATACATTCCATCCCAAATGTGTGTGATCTTTTCACATTAACATATCTTGAAGTCCAAGTTTATTTTTTGTTGTGTCCGCGTTTGAGATTTCTTACCAACTCCGCTGACGGTTTGGTGCAAAACAGAATTATTGATATAATTAAGAATGGTGTCCATATTTCACATCCTGGCAAATAAGCTGACATTGCAGTAATGAGGTAAGAAATGAATTTACTTGATTTATTTTGGAGCTGCATGAAGCATTCAGTTTCAAGATGAGATCTGAGATAAACAAACTTAAAATGAACTCTGAGCTAAACTCGTTTAAGATAAACAATTAGTGAAGTCTAGTCAAGTAATTTCCTACAGTATGGTGATGGTGGTGGTGGTGTGTGTGTGTGTGTGTGTGTGTGTGTGTGTGTGTGTGTGTGGGGGGTCATGTTTACATTCACTTCAGTCTCTGAAAGCTTTATGGGCATGACTGTCAAACACAAAGCAATTTTATAATACATATAATACAATTTTATACATACATAATGTTTGCTGATCTACTGCTGCACTTTGGCTCCAATGTCTATGAGGAATTATTTGAAACGTTTATGTTTTGCTCTTTTGATCCATCAGAAGGTATACAGAATGGTCGGGTAACAAGTTGGTTGAGCGATACTGCAGTTTTGTGTTCCAGTATGTCAACTTGGCTCTGTTACATAACGTTTAAGAAAGAACTGCCTCCACTATTTTAGCAGGATAGATGCAGGATTGATGCATGAAGGGGGAGTTCATCTCAAAATACAGAGAAATGATTAGGGTATTGATTTTGGAACAAAGAACAGCTGATTAATTGACTCCAATAGCGATTAGAGATAAAAAGGCAACAGGATCATTCTCTTCCTCTTCGTCCGTTTGCCCAGTTCCTCTCTCCTTCATGGTGGCAGGTTGGCCTGGTGGTTAATAAAGAGCCTGTCGTTCTACCGGCTGACTCGGGGAAAAAGCCGCCCTGCTGAAGTGTCCTGGAACCCCTACCGGCTCCAGGGGGTGCTGCTCTGTAGCTGATCCTGACCTCTGACCTTCCTGACGGGTGGGGGGCCGGGAAAAAGAGAATTTTCTTGCATTGATCAATAAATTATCACGGTATTATCCTGGCATTCAGTTTCTCTCTATGCTCTCTCTCTTTCTCTCTCTCCCTTCTTCTCCCTCTCTCCCTCACAGTGAGCTGAAGTGGCTGTTTTTTTGCTGTTGGCATTGTGTTTACACAGTCTGACAGTGAGGCTTATAAAGACCCATAACCAAACGCTGGCAGTCTGTTGTTTTGCCTCATATCTTTTGATGGGAAATCCATACTGCTATATAAATGAGTCAACAGCAAATGAGACGAAGCACCCTGTCCCAACACCTGCACTACTGACTGTCCTTCTGTTGGCGTAAGTGTTTTAGTACATATCAGCCTAGCAGATGTTA
>NC_136004.1:25447332-25474832 GCF_048128805.1 Centroberyx gerrardi
GTCTGTCTGTCTGTTGTCTGTCTGTCTGTCTGTCTGTCTGTCTGTCTGTCTGTCTATCTGTCTGTTGTCTGTCTGTCTGTCTGTCTGTCTGTCTGTCTGTCTGTCTGTCTGTCTGTCTGTCTATCTATCTATCTATCTATCTATCTATCTATCTATCTATTTATGCACCCATAACTATGCTGCAGGTACATACATTTCTGAATTTTATGAAAGCACATGCGTAAGTACATACAGTTAAGTATGCAGTTTTGTCATTTGTAGTTTTGTAATTTTGTAGTCATGTAGGTAGGTAGTTATGTTGATGCTTCTTGTAGCTGAATTATAGTGTAATCCATAGTAAATTGAAACATTGCCTCACAGAAAAATGTGATCATTACTAGCCTCATGTCTGCTTTAAGAAAGTTTCAGAGCCTATCTTCCTCCTTTAGTCTAGGCTATAAATAACTAATGAACAAATGCCCCCAATTGTCCCTCAATCAGCGTTACAATTTACTTTTGTTTTGACAAGCCAGTGAATACATTGTTGTTTGCAAAGATAGATCTCAGCTGCAACAAACTCAACTTGACAAACTAGTTGGTTTCTTCACTGGCTGAAGAGACTTTTTATTGACTTGAAATGGAAAACAGTGGAGAGGAACTGGCTACTTTTGTTTCAATGAATGAATGAATGAATGAATGAATGAATCAATCAATCAATCAATCAATCAATGAAGAAAGCAAGCAAGCAATCAATCAAACTTTATATAGCACATTACATACATAACAATGCAATCCGCTTCACAGAGAGTAAAAGAATAGCAATTTAATATAAAAATAAATAGATAAATCAGTAAACAGAAGAAAAAGAACAAACAGTTCAAATGTTTAGGCCTCAGTCCGTAACGAGGACAGCAACAGCGGATCGACTGGGTTTAATTAAGGAGACACACATGAGAGTCTCTAAAGTGAAAGACAATTTCCTGTGGTCCTGCCTAAAATACATAGCTCTGACTAATGCTGACTTCCTGAGAACGTCATAATGATGAAGGTACGTCTGTTATTCACTAGATCAGAATACAGATATGAATATGAGCAGTTTATTGACTCATCTGCTGACATCAGAGAGTAGCAAGATGTGTTCTCTGGATAAGAAAAATTCTGCACAGCAACATGGAGAGTGTACAGATCTACACTATGCCGGTGTTTTTATAAGTCCACACCCATCAGAGTTACTTTAGCACTTTTAAATAGGGTTAGCTGTTTTGAACAGCTGCCCCAGAGCCATATTTCAGCTCTGAGTGGACAAACAACACTCCAATTAACACTTGTCAACTCAAAATAATTGTCACTGAAAAATCAACTCATATTAACACTGGAAAAGTTGTTGTGTGCCATATCAGTGCAGCGTGTGTGTACAGCGCTACAGAATAGCAAAATCAGCTGACGACAGTGTGCGACCTATCCATGGCTGAGGCTTTGTGAGAAACACAAATGAACACAAAACATGCAGAATTTTCATTCCCTTAAAAACCGTACTTGAGGTGACCCTTGAGCAAGGTAGTTAATCCCCTCTTGCTCCAGATGTGAATGTGTGAATGTGAAGCAGGCTGTTGCTGAGAAAGAGCATGCATGCTCAGTCAACCTTCTCTGGATAATAAGAGTAAAAAAAAATAGGTTATAGTCGTAGAAAACCTTGGCAAATCAATGTTGCTCCAAAATCCTTGGGTTTAGCTGAATACATGCATGGACACATTGATAGAAGACATGACTGAAATTGTTTTCTCTGGCAAATTGAAATCTACTGGACTCTTGTCTGGCAAAAGTAAATTATCGTGTGACATTTTGCTTTGCTGTTTATGTCCCACACTGTCTATCTTTCTGTCTGGCAGAAGCTAGATGAGCCAGCTAGATTTGGGTAGTTTGCTAGCTTGTTGGCATTCATCCGTCCATCCATCCATTCACCATCCCTACATCCATCCATTCACCATCCCTCCATCCATCCATTCACCATCCCTCCATCCATCCATTCACCATCCCTCCATCCATCCATTCACTATCCCTACATCCATCCATTCACCATCCCTACATCCATCCATCCATCCATCCACTCATTTTCCATTCCTGTCATCTATCCATCTTCCATCTCACTGTCCATTATCCATCTATCATCCCTCCATTCATCCATCCATTCTGTTACCACCCCTCCATACATCTCTATCACCTATTCATCATCCAAAACAACACATATTTATGTTACTTTTTAACACAACAAGTTCTAATAATAATTGCATAATTATATATAACGTGGTGTAAGTTTGTATTAATATTAAAGGAAAAATCCTTGCTCTTCCACTAGCCTGCGATGTTCAATTATTTTGTGATAAAGTATTGTAATTTACTTTTTTGGTGTACCTACTTTCCCTCAACCAGCCTCATTTGCTTCTTTTTCACTTAGTTATTTCTTACATTTCCCAGAATGACTTTCAACAACCCCCAGTCTGAGAACGGCCTGAACTTGTTGCATTCAGCTGTAGTTACATGTGTAGGTGAGGAATAGTGATAGCATAGTAAGAGTTTTTCCAGCCGAGAAAAAGTGAAGTGAAGAGAAAACTTACCCAAAACACAACCTGTCTTGTGGCTGCATTTCATTCTGGTCTTTTGAGGCTGCTGTCAGTGGAGAAATTGGTATCTTTACCTCTTCTGCGATGGATTTCTCCCTGTATGATTGTTGAACTTCTGTGCAAAATGATGAGTCTAGAAAGAAGCCCTCGCTCTTTGATTCAGAGAGAGGCTGACACCAAAACCTGACATTTACCGTTGACGTTTTAGGTAGATGAGACATTTTCTGCTATCGAACTCCATTGTAGCTGCGCTGGAAATATCTCGACGTGACGTGACATCATCTGCATTGGGCCAGTTATCTGCAGGAATAAGAAAAATACACCACCAGACATCAAAACGGGACCAGAAACTAAAGGTGCATCACATGTGTTTTCCCTAAGGAGGCACACAGATTGGCTGAATGTGACACATCCTTTTTAAGAGTGTATCCATCCATCCATCCATCCTTCTCTTTGAAAATCTGCTTTCTGTTTGCTTGTTTCATTTCCTCTGTAGTGAATTAGCTGTCAGAGGACTGGTATACTAGAGAGATGTGCTGAGCTCACTGAGCTGAACTTAGCACTCGATGGCACATTAATAGAAGATTAATTGCTTGGCGTGTGTGTGTGTGTGTGTGAGAGTGCAACCTTGTGTGCATGTTGCTTTCTGTGTGTATATGTGCATAGGTGTGTTTGTGTTAGCAGGTTTGCACAGGTGCATGACTGATATGGTGCATGCTCTCTGTGTTTGTGTATTTTTCAGTCGATGAGTGTGCACATATAATTGTGTGTGTTCATCAGTGTGTGTGTGTGTGTGTGTGTGTGTGTTTACCACCAGTTAATTAAGGAAATGCTCAACGCCTGACTCAGTTGCATCTCAAAGCCACAAGCGCCTCATCACTCCCCGAGTCGAAGTCAGAGAGGGGAGGTGGCAGAGAACGAGATTACCTCTGTTTCTCCCTCTGTCTCTCTCCACTCTTCCTCTCCCCTCCTCTGTCGTCAGTCTTCATTTTTCTCTCTGTTCCTCCCTCTCTCTCTCTCTCTCTCTCTCTCTCTCTCTCTCTCCACTTTTCACTTTTACTTCTCCCTCTCCCTCCATCCTTGCCTCCCTTTCTCTCACTCTCTCTCTGCACTCACTCTTACTTCCTTCCTGTTCCTTCCTCTCTCTCTCTCTCTCTCTCTCTCTCTCTGTAATGGCTACTTTTCAAACGTCACCAACAGGCAATATGTCTCAGCCTTTCCAAATTACATTTCCCCTTCAGGCACATGTTGAAAACCTTGGGCCTATTTAGATGCACATTTAATGACAATTTCCTCAACCACTCGAGAGGTATCTCCATCTTACTGGAATGCAGATTTGTCTAAATTGTATTTCAAAGTGAAACGAGGCTCCCCGCTGCGCCTAGTAATTAAACTCTGGTGACTTGGCAGCGGCACAATGATTGAGCGACAAGCGTCTCGTTTATACCAAGGCTTATGCTAAATTATTTTATTGCAATAGTTGGAGAGCAAATTAAAAAATATATAATTTTACTCTAAGGGAACAAAATATTGCAAGAATATTACAATATTTTGAGGACACAGTACAACACAAAACAGAATCTGATTAACATAAACAGACTATTGAAAACTACAATCCTCCCATTCCCTCACATGCCATTTGGTGTATGTTTTTATTCAGGGTTAGGGTTAGGCCCAGTGGTAAACAAACACGTAACCCTGGCAGTGTTAGTGCCATGCTCCACCCACTGAGCTACACAAGACAACAAAGCTCCCCAAACCATCACTAACAAGCCCACCAACTCCCTCCTGAGCGATAAACATAAAGCCATTGCTGAACAATCTTATTAACTTCATTTTAATAACAGAAGCTGTGTATCAAAGTTCACTCAAAACAGTCTCAACACTCAACTGTGATCACGTAATGCATTTTGTTACACGTTACATATTTTCGTAGAATATTGTCGCTGTCAGGTAATAAAAACCTTGTATCTCCAAAATGTCAACTTTTCAGGAACTAAGAAATACCCTTGTTTTTAGATGGATGACAACACATTTAGACATTATCCAGTGGGTTTTGAAAAGGTTAAATGAAGCCTAAGAGGTCAGAAATCTTTCTCAACCCATAGAGGAACATCCAATCCATCAGCTAAAGAGAAGATTGGAGTTACAAGGTTTTCACATGACAACAGTCATATGTTAAAATGTAATAAACATGTAATATCTTCATTTTCACAACATTAGTGTATTACAAGTGTGATAGTGAAAATGGGAAACTCTACCCAAAGTTTTACTCCTCTAAATTTTTGTCTTGTTTTGCTGTGGATTGAAAGACTAGGTGACTATGTAGGTGACGTATAGGCATGTGCTTGTGTGTGTGTGTGTGTGTGTGTGTGTGTGTGTCTACAGACATTGCTATATGTCAAAAGTAGAGAGGAGAACTGAGAGCAGCTGACCAGCTGGGTGAATAGGGTATTTCGATAAAAGTGATTAGGCCTTTTGGATAAAAGCTGCTACCAAAAGCATAACAGAACCAGCGTCTCATTTATCCCCACTGCATTTAGATTGCCTAATTTGCACATGAAATGATGCAGCATCTTATGCCTGTATAAGTACTTTGTGTGTTGCACTGATGAGCGACTTTTTATTGCACCAAGTTGAACTACCGACTCCCTGTCTGTTATTAGCAGCTGATGGAATATAGTTTGTAATACGTATCTTACTGTTATTTTATGTTAAGTGTTTTTATTGTGTTTTATTATTTGTTTTTATTTAGCTTTTATCGGAAGCCCTCTCTGCAAGCAAATTTCTCTCACGGGACAATAAAGTTTTGAATTGAATTTAATTAAATAACATTTAAACCACTTAAAGGTCACCATATAATCCCACTCACATTGTTCCATGCCACCAAGAGGCTTCAATAGACATGGGACCTTAATAAATAAATCAATCAGCAGTCCAAGAGTAGCTCATTTAAATCTATTTGTACCTCAAATGGGAATCAACCAATCAGAAGTCACCACTGCATCCCGCTCCCGTTTCCTATTCGCTCCAGGTGCTAACCTTCCCTTGCTGTGTCTCCATGGAAACCAATCAAGCAGGCACTCTAAGCTCCCATGCCTCTTCAAAAGCTGGGGACTCTTGACGGTAATTGGCAGCATATGTATGTAAATGTTAACGTTTTACATTAAGACCCAACTTAATGAGCAAAAGGAGAGGAGATGTTACATCTTAAGAGCCCTGTTGGGTGTACCGGTGTTGCCAGTAATTGAACCACTGACCTTTTTAAGTGTCATCTTGAGGGGTTTGCTCCCATGAAGCCTGGTGGCTCGGTGCAGAGACTGGTGACACTTCTGGTGGCGCCGTTAGCAGAGCAAAATCACTGCGGGGCTTGGGCATGATGGGGGGTGGGCTGGAGGGGGGTGAAATTGACGTGCGGCATCCAAGAGGGGATAAAAAAGTGAGAAGGGCACAACATAAAAGTGACGCTGTATTTTAAATTCAGGTTCAATACTTTATTCATTCTTTTGAATCAAGCAGTGTGTCCAGTACTGTGACGTCTTCTTCCTTGGATTTTCTGCTATCGCTGCTCATGCTAACTACCCAGTTCTTCTTCTGTTTATTCCAAACAAACCTGCTGCTGCTGCTGCTGCTAGAAACGTGAAATGTATCACTCCCTGTGAGCCAGAGGATTTTTCCCAGGAAAGACCTACCAGACACCAGGTGTTTAGAACAGCAAATATAAAAGCTTTCATGAACTGGATGGGTTGAATCGCTGTTGTGTTACATCAATCGGTGATAAAGAATAGCAAAACAGCAGAGGTGGGGACTCAAGTCACATGACTTGGACTCGAGTCAAACTCGAGTCACAATTTTAATTGCTTGAGACTTGACTTGATGTATGAAGAGAAGACTTGAGACTTGACTTGACTTGAGTGCTGGTGACTTGGGACTTGACTTTGACTTGCACTTTGAAGGCTTAAAAAGGTTTCTAAAGTCTTTACAAACGATTTTGTTGAAAATTAAATTTACGCGTACGTGCCAAAAGGGCTGTCCAGTAGGCTACTGTTCCCATGGATACCGCATTGAGGATACACATCCACATCAGAGCCATTGAGATCTGCATCGGAGAAAGCAGTGGAGGAATGGGCCTGTGAAATACGATTCTCTGGTCCGACTGGAAAGCTGATGAGCCCGAAGGTATGCGCACGCATTTGCTTGTTTGAATGATTGTAGATTCATATATTAGTAGTACGTTAGTTTGCCTGCAACAGCGTTTGCCAAAATGGCAGCAGCAATGCCCCGTGTTGTGGTGTTTGCATATAAAGACTTTCAGATAGAGAGTGACAAGCGGTTTGCAGCATGTAAATACTGTAACACCAGGGTGTCGGACGTGGTTTCTACGACGTCGAATTTCGTTCGACACCTGAAAAAAAAACAGGTGGGGAAAATAGGCACTTAGTGCTCCATTCACAGAGCTCGCCCCATGGTACCACATCAAGGCTGCTAATTTAACCCCCTACTCAGTTTACAAGCTGTTTACATCTCTGACGACTGGAAAGCATGCAGAATATAACATATGGGGTTTCCCTGTATTATCTATATTGCTGTGTGTAGCGAGGTAACGTTTGCTAGCCAAGATTACAACAATTTAGCTTGGCTAATGTGTATGTGTTAATGGCTTAGATAAGTTATGAGAGTTGTTCCACCAGACAACTGAATTTAAATTCTGTTTTGTATGGAATGGTTGAATTTATAGGAATCAAACTCATGATGTGATTACAACGTCTTTATCCTATTAAAATAGTATTGGATTGAAAAGTCCTAGATATTTAGTTTTCTTTAAGATATTAAATTGATATTGGGCTCTTGATTTGTTCTGACTTGGTGTTCTACATTTAGACTTGAGACTTGACATTAATGACATGGACTTGACTTGGACTTGACTTGGTAATCTACATTTAGACTTGGGACTTGACTGGAGACTTGTGCCTCAAGACTTGAGACTGACTTGGGACTCGAGCAAAGTTGACTTTGTCACACCTCTGCAAAACAGACATTTATTTATATAAACATGTCGCAGAGTATTAATGTACATGGCACATTAAAATGAACAATGCAAAGAGTAGAAAACTGAATAACCAGCATCATGGGGTGGAAGCTTCTATGAAAGCCCGGTAGAAGCTGATCTCAAGACAGCTTTCACTACTGCTGCTGCCCCCTCTACATGTGAGTTTAACTGGCCATAATGCACAATTTTAAACAAAAGTTCTGCTAAAGTGGTAGCCACTGTGAAAAACCCCATTCTTGCATTTGTCCTGCATCTATCCTGAATTAGTACTGCAGGATATTCTTTCTTGAATGTTATACAGTGGAACTAAATTAGTATAATGTAACATAAAACGCTAGTATCTCTCAACCAGTTAGTTACCAGACCATTACTTCTGGTGTCTGATGGCTGAAAAGAGAGCAAGATTTGATTTGTCCAAATATTTCTCTTTGGGGATGGAGCATAATTGCAGCATTAGTTCAGCAGGCATGCAGTACAAAGCGAGACATACAGTATAAGCTTCATCTGTATGATGGAGTAGTACAGCACACACAAACTGAAGACTACCAACAGTGTTTCAATTCCAATTTATGCCCTTTTGAACTTAATTGCAGTCAGCAGATGCCAGGCCAAGGTAAACAAACCCAATACTAAAAAAACGAAAAACCAATCACCTGTAATGGTAAACACCAGGGACTTCTATACAGTACAGAGGTGAAAATGAGAAGAGGAAAAACAAACAAACTTGTTCACTCCTTCAACAGCAGAAGAGCAAGAAGGGAAAAAAGGGGAATCAAGAAAAAAACACCTCCAAACAAAATGTATTTGCATAAAATAAATAAATTAATTCTCTCAGTGGCTTAAACAAACAAAATAAGAAAATATTGACCTGCAGAATGTGTAAATTACACATGCAGCCATCTAATTCATTCTACTGACCCTTCCATATTTTTCTGTGTGCGCTCTCTGGGTGTTTGTGGGTAGCTCAGTGTGATTATATTAAGAATCTTACGCACGCACGCACACACACACACACACACACACGCACACGTTTCATTTCAGTGATACCTGCTGTGGTTGTTTTCATTAACGGCAAACGACAAATATCAAAAAAAGAACAAACAAGAAGAATATTGATAAGAATAAAACACACTCATCCCCCCCCCAACACACACACACACACACACACACGCACGCACACACACACACACACACACACACACACACATGCAGCCCTCCTAAATGATTGAATATTAATGAGACTAACACTCACACATGCACATGTGCAAACATATGTGCACTCACACACTTTTCTCTCCACGATTCCCGGCATGCATTTCAGATCGGTGGGGTATAACTCATTGTAATTTCACTGCAACACACACGTGCACGCACACACACACCCACACACACACACACACACTCACACCTCACCCTCCCTCTCTCCCTGCTTGACTTTCTATCTCAGTGTGATGGTATTAGCAGTCTGGGACACCCGCTGCTAATGTTATGAGCAGTCCAGACCAACTCGTAGACAACTCAACAGGCCTCTGAGAGGAGGCAGCCGCTTAAGCCCTCTTACCTACAGAGAGCTCCATGTCCAAGGTACTCAATGACCTGGCTTCTTCATGGCACTTAAGACGATGAGGAGAGAGATGAGAAAGATGGGGGAGACGGTGATTTTCATGAAAAGAGTCTTTTTTTTTTTAAGGCATTTCGGCTTAATTTTCACAGCCGACACGCTGGGGAAAGGCAGCAAAGATGTGAGATGAGGCAGTCTAGTGCCTGGGTAAAAATACTATGTTCTGCACACTGATGAGCATTTTCAGTTTAATTCAAATCTTTATCGTCCATGTAAGGTGAAATTTGTTTAAAATAGAAACACAGCAAATCACCATGTTATAAACCATACACACAAACATCAGATGATAAGACCAGGCAGAGAGCTGTACGAACCTATTGACTCCTTACTGTTCTTGTCTTACTAACTGGCACATTCTTGATGTTTGTATGCATGGTGTATGATGTCATGATTTCTTATGTGGCCTGCTGGTTTAGACAGACATGAAAAGATCCAATCAGCACTGCAAACCCCGTCAGCGAACCAAAATTCCCTTATAGAACAATAAAGAATTGAATTAAGAGAGCGGGATGATATGCGACACAGCCTGGGAGCTGGAATTCACCCCGCAGTGTTAAAAGTGTATGTGTTCCCTGTGGGTTCCCCAGTTCAGATCAGACATCAGGACGCCCAAGAAAACCTGGGTTTTAATCTGCGGTGGCAGTGATCTGATCGTTTCATATCTGTCTAAAGCAGGGGGCGTGCAGGGGGCGTGTCTTTGAAGCCAAGTCTTGACAGAGAGAGACTGTGTATGACTGTGTGTGTTATTAGCAGGCTCTGTCACACACACACACGTCTTTTCTTTCTTTCTTTCTTTTTGTTATTAAACCTTTCAGTTTTAACACCAAAATTCTTTCGACTGGATTTCGGTGCTACACTTGTTGGTTTACAGTAATAACATAAAGAAAGCAATTCACTTTAAAAAAAAAAAATCTGCAGAATGACTAGTTTTTATATATTGTCAGCATCTGCTTTGTTCGTTTATGTGCTAGAAGTGTGATTTTCAGACCTATTTCACCATACAATTGCAGTGAATGGAGAGAGAAAAAAGTGCAATCCAAACTTAGATCTATCTAATTCTCCAATCGTCTCTACCAGAGCAACAGATAACAGAGAATCACTGATTTTGGGGTTATATCATGGCCAGGTAGCTACACAACCCAAGAAATATCCCTTTAAGAGTCTAAAAGTCACGCTCTTAATGCTATGAACAGTCCAGAGAACAGACCACCCAGATGCTAACCAGAGGGGAAATCAATACCCGAGCTCTGGATGGAAGGCTTCGGCTCAGTTCAGTTCATTTTAAGTCAAATGCGTCTCTTACAGCCTCAAAGTATGTTTACGTCAAGCTGTCACATGTGCAAATATCCCTGTCATGTGGGTGTCAGCACTCACATCAAAACAAAAGTATATTGGAGTGAACAGAATGGACATTTTCTTCTGAACTTTCTTAACCCATCGCAAGTCAACATACAGGTCTGTTTTTTTTTGTGTTTTTTTTAACATTCACAAACATGTGATTATCCTTTCACAGCCTTAGAATAGGATACACTTGAAACACAGGTTTAGCTGTCACATGCGTGTCACATGAGTGAAAAAAAAGCTCTTAAATCCAAGAAATTATTAGGTAAACAAAGCCAGCAGTGGGGTGAAAGCATTTTAATGGCTGGGTGCCACGCTGCAGTTAACAATTGGACTTTAGAAGTATCTGTACCGGCCTGTCTGCAAATCCAAAACATTTTCAATAAATTGCTGTTTTAATTGGAGTTTTAAAAGACAGAGAATCCAGTATTTCTTAGCCCTAACTCAGCTGATGAAAATGTACAGTATTCGCAGATTGGCATCCTTTGATTCCTTAGAAAAGATTGCATCATATTTTCCACACGGTGTCTGTCAAGAACAGATAGGAGAGGTGCAGAGAAAGAGAGAAAATATTAATTTTCAACCTTCCATCACTCAGGGAGGACTGGAAAAAAGAGTGAAGAAAGAGAAATGCATTCCTCAGCCTTACTTAACATAGGCTGAGAGATGAGGACATCTGCATGATGCTCATATAAAGCCAGATTGTACAGTATTTCTGGCTGAACATGCTTTGATGAATGAACTTTTTAATTGAATTGCATTTGGAAAAGGAGATAAACCAACGTCCCTCCGCCGTACATCGCGAATGAAAAGGAAAAGGAAAGATGTGGAGCTAAGCATCAGATAAAGGAACAAATGTCCTGCGCACAGCAAAGCGTATCCTCCTTGGTGATGGCAAGAGAAGGAAACAGATTCCATGAAATTCCAATGTATAGGAGTCTGTAATGGTGACTTGTTTAATAGTTGAACGGTTTAATTCCAAAACACTATATATTCTTTTTTTTTTTTTTGTACATTTCAAAAACACAGATGATTCTCTCCTCAAAAACATTAATTTCTGATTTTTTTCTTATGGCTTTTTGCCTTTATTTGATAGGTCAGGTAGAGGTTGACATGCAGCAAAGGGTGGATATGAACCCATGCTGCTGTGATTAGGACTTCGCCTTAATGGTTCGTCCTTTACCAGCTGAGCCACCGGGGCGCCACTGAGAAAACATCTGAGGATGACTCATAACTTTAATAATAACCCATACCCCCGTTATACTTTCATGCCAGCAATCATTTTGTCAGAGCAGATGTCAGGCTTTTCAAATGTTGGATACCTCATTGTGGAATGAAAATCTTCAGCAAACAACAAAAACCAGCAACTACCTTATAAGTCTTCTTATACATAGGTTTATACATTACATCATAAGCCTGCAAGCCCAGGAAAATGTTTTTTAGATTTTTATTTTTATATTTTTAAAGCTGCAGTTGGTGGCTCCAAATGGCAGTGAGAAGTAACTGTTTGAAAACTTGAACTCCAACACTTAGAAAATATGTAACATGACATCAGTAAACTGCACACAGCATGCTCATGTTTACCAACTGGGCCGATATGTGATTGCTTTATACTCTGGACGGAGGTTTGCTCTCTGCTGTTTAGGAGATGGTTTGTATTTCACTTCAGTTTTGACTTTGCAGAAGTGTCCATATTCGATACCAGAATTTCATTTGGGCAAGTAGCAAGAATCTCAGTTAGGGAGGATGGGGTGCTCCTCTCCATTGCAGACCTACTTAGCCCCACTCACTTGCTGATAAGAGAGGTGTATTTTTACATAAAAATCCTGCCTAGTGCAGCTTTAAATGGGTTTTGCTAAAGTGCTGGAGGACTGAAGTGTGAGCACCTCTCCATGGATAAGAGGACTGTGTGGCTCCAGGACCATGGACAGAGGCCAGAAGCCAGAAGCAGCCAGGCAGAGCTTGCCTGTCCAGCACCAGGGTCAGTTCCCCACCGCCATGCTACGCCAAACCCAGCTGCAACCACACAACACCTGAACATCAGCATGTCAGCCTCAACCTTCAAAGCCAAGAAGCTCGCCAAGGAGTCGCCAAAGAGGAAAGAAGGTGAAAGAAGTTCTTAACATTAATTTCTGTGTATGTGGGAAAGGTAGAAGATTGCAAGAAGACATTTGGGTTTAGTTGTCCTCGTTAAAGTGACAATCCGTGAGATATGTGTTTTTCTTTTGTTGTGGTGACATCTTTGGTGCCAAGCGATCATTGCTGTGGTGTTATTGCTGCACTTCCCAAAGATAACCTGTCAATCAAACAGTGTGTCCAGTGCTGTGGCGTCTTTTTCATTGGATTTTCCGTTGATGAAGTTTGAGTTTCTGTAGCTACCAGTCCTTTCCTTGTCTGTTCAGCCATGGTGGCTATCGCTGCTCATGCTAACTATCGAGTGCTTCTGTTTATTCCAAACCGCTGCTGCTGCTGGAAATGTAAAATGCATCACTTCTCAGAGGATTTTTCCTCGGAAAGACCAAAATGTTTCATGAACTGGGTATAGGCTGAATCACTGTCTTGTTATATCACTTGGCAATAGAGAGTCGCAAATGGACTTTTATTTGTGTGAAAATGTTGCCAATTATTACTTTAAAGCTAAGCACCGCAACCTTTGGCCACTAGTTTTGAAACTAGTGCTAGTGAGCACATATGAAGAAAAGAAGTCATCCCAAGCTAAATATCCCATGTATTTCTAACATGTGCACAAGGACACATTAGCATGGCACAAGCATGCATGGCTGATATACAACACAAGTTTTGTGAGCTAGAGTGTGTGTGTTTTATGTTGGACACTGTAAATGCAAAGTTTTACTTCACCCGTTGTGGGTCAAAATGAATAAGCAAGGTTCAAGAGTCTTCTGTGGATTCTTTATTCAGACATGCATGGTTCAGTTCAGTGTTCCAGACAAGCAACAAAGAAGTGACCAAGACAGGAGTTGAGGATCCACCTATATAGGTTGAAGTAAACAAAACTATAAATCTTGGCCCATAGCCAAACCTACTTGGCTCAAAAGCAACCCACCAGTTCGGACTTTTAACTGCGTGTCCACCTATAGAATCACTTAAAACCACACATAACCATATATAGTGATCATGCATGCATTCAAGCACTGATTACATCATTGTGGTAAGTAGGACAAAAGACACTCCACTTTGCAAGAACAGAGTGTACTATTCATATAAAAAAGCACAGTATACATTTTATTTCTTACAACACAACCTATTGGACAATTATTCTAAAGGTTACATGCATTGGAAGGAGGAAGTACATAATGTACTTTTGAAAACACTGACAAAACAATCTTTGCACTTCTTTATGAGGTGAGACATTTATGTGTGTCAACAGTAGATTTCACTTGTTTCATTTTACTTGTGAATTTCAGTGAACAAAACTCTTGCTTGAGTTTAGGTTTTGCCTCGCACGGTTGTGCATCATGTGGCACATGACAGTTGCATTTTGGCAAACTGGGATTCAATCTTTCGCAGAGCTTTTGTGCTCTCATAGTTTTCATATATCAGCAACTTTGGATTCTTTAGAGAAAGTATTGTGTCATATATTATATTGCCTTCACGTAGCACTGAAAACCAGAAACATATGGAGAAAACCAGTATTTCATAGGCTGGAATAACATAAGTCTGGTGCAGATGTGATATTCCTGCTCAGGGAGATGGAACCATATGGAACTTGATTTTTATCATGAAAAGGTTAGATCTCTGTCTCCTAAGGTTTAAAAATCAGATCTTGGCTTCCTGCGGCTCAGTTAGTAAGGTAACACCACGGGCGCTTAACATAAGCTTTATCACACCGTCCCCCTCCACCCACCTGTCTCTCTCTATTTCATATATACTTTCATTTCTTCTCTACCTCCCCATATTGCTTTGCTCTCCTCTGAAAGAAGTTAATCTCTCCATCTCTCGTTCTCCGCCATTGTCAGTCACTTATATCTGCTTGTCTGCTTCTCTCTCCGTCTGCCATGGCCTGTCTGTCATTCATGAACATATTGATGCCATCTGGTGGACGCTTCTGTCCAAAGTGCTTCACAGTACCATATCACAAGTGCATTCAGTTTTAGCATGGGTGGGCCCAGCAGGGATGAAAGCCCTAATCCTGCCATTGTTTGCACCATGCTCTGCACATTGAGCTGTGCCTGTCATTGCTGTCACTCTCCTCTCCACCCATTCATCTGTGGGGAAGAAGTGGAATGCAAGTCATCTTAAAAATAAAACTCTTGCTGTCAGCTGTACCCTCAAGTCCAGTGTAGGAAAGGAGACATGTTGAAAGAAGCATCTGATTAAAGCCATATCACAGGTCTGTCTGCAAGTCCAGCAAAGTTTTGAATGAATTAACTACTTTAATTGGGTTGTATTTTGACAACCAGCAATCTCATCTGTGCCACTCCTTCTACTTTTTTCTTTTTTTTACCTTCTCTTACATTTCTCACATATCAGCAACTGTGGATGTTTTTCAGGGAGCTAGCAAGTTATATTTTCCACATTGCATTTGACAATAACAGATATTAAGGATGCAGTGAAACCAGGAACCTCATTAAAAAAATCCCCAGGGATTTCATCTTCAACTTGATTTTAAGATTATTTTTGAAATGGTATATGTACATCTGATTTTTAAAAAAAAACATAACCAAGACTGAAAAAGGCTGCATACACACACACACCTTCGGTCGATAAATGAAGTGTCTCTGGAGTGTGCATAAATAATCTTAACTTACCCGTCTACAAACCTCCTAAACTAAAAGTGGCAGAGAGCCTTTTTGAAGTTCAAGGATACAGATGTCGCCATTGCAGAAGTCCCACTCTTCACTGCATGCTTGTTGAACTGCTACTGCACTTTGGCTTCATCTTCAGGAGCAATCGTTAAGAAGAATTAAGATTTGCTTTCTTTTTAGCTGTCAGAACTTCCAATAAATGGTCTGGTCATTGGTTGAGTTTGAGCTTTCTTGCAATATACTAATTTGGTTCTACTGTTAAACATTCAAGAAAGACCTGTCTGCAGTATTTATGTAGGATAGATGTGATAAATGCTTGAAGGGGGACCGTAGAACTAAGCATCAGTTAACTAATCTTACAAGTCTGTCTGCAAGCCCAGTAGGTTTTTAACATTTTAATTAGATAACGTTTTGAAAGGTGGAGGAATACAGCATTTCTCATCCCTTTATGGCAAAGCCAAGGACACAGAGCTACTCAGAAAAATGGAATGGGAGCCTTGCTGAAATAAGCATCAGATAAATCAGTCATCTTACAGGTCTGTCTACAACTCCAGTAAGTTTTAATGAATTAACTTTTTTAATTGGGCCATGTTTTGACAACCTCAGATCCCATTCGAGCTGATGCAGTTTTTACCCTCGCTTACACTGTAGCTCTCGCACATCGGTGGCCTTGCGTACTTCTGAAAAGCTACTTAATCAGCCCGCTCAATTAGATTCAGTTTTATACAAAAGTTTTAATTAGCAGTGTTTTTTTCTTTTTTTTCTTTATCTGCGTGCCTTTTGACAATGTCATGAGAGAGATAGAGAGAGATAGAGAGAGAGACTGATGATTTGGTCCTGCCCTCCGCTTCCTCTTCCTCCTCGCCGCATGTGTTTCGATGAGTCATCATCATGTGACTGTGCCAGATTCTAATCAGCTCTCTGCACCTGCTGCTGGTTTCTACAACATTACGCTGACAAACGCCGAAGATAATCAAGGTTGAAAGGTAGACATCGCCTCGCCTCGCCCAAAATAACAACAAGCACAGAGTCTGTACAGTCCCACGGCGCATTCGTGGCGATGACACGTACGCCTAATTAATTATCATTTTATCTGGATGTGATCTCGGCTCTCTGGCTCCCTAGCTGATCAGCTGCCGTCATTTTTCCTTTCAGTCCCTCCAGGAATTTGCGATTTTGTGATCACAGTAATTAATGCAAATTCAACCAATTCCTGCAAATCAACACAATGCTTGTAACCTCGGCCAATCATTGCACTTTTTCCACATAAAATGTCTCATTCAAACCATATGTCAACAAACTATCTCTGCCTTGGCCCTCTTATAATCATGGCACTTTCCCTTGACTTGCTTTACTTGACTTTTTACCTATTCCAAAAAAAACACCTTAAACCTAACAAATGGCATCCACATTTTTGAGAAAACCTGCTGCAAATCAAGCATTTTTAGTTGCAAAAATCACAAAAAATCTGTGCAAAATCCTGCAGGGACATGGCTTACTATTCAACTTTAACAACTGAAGCATTAGCAAACAGATAATAACATGTTACATACAAAGAAACACTGCTTATACAATAGTGTGCTTTATTATAAAATCCTTTGTGTTGTCTTACAATCATAAAGATTTAGCTATATACAGTGTATTGCCATAATATTGCTGTATGGCAGCAGTCCATACCAGCTAATGAAGAAGAAGAAGATGAAGAATCCAGAAGTATGTTCTTCTGCTGTGTGACATCATCAAAATGCATTTGCATATGAAGAGAATTCTGGTGAGTTATGAGAAAAATCACAGCCAAAATGTAAAGACTTATAGTTAAAGTACATACAACTTTAATAATACAACTTTTACTTGCTTGTATTAATAAGATACTGCTCAGAAGTAGGAATAAGAAGAAGGCTTGATTTGTACAAAATGTGTTTTTTATCACACCAGGATGAAGATTCATAGCATCCACTTGTAGAAGAGTGAAGTGTCTCACATTTTCTGACTTTGGCTTTTGAGGAGTGTGATAAAAAAAGACAACATGGCAGGGCTTGTGGATGTACAACTTTACACCTTCATGTGAAAACCTAGTAGCTCCTGTTTAATGTTTTCTTCTTCTTCTTTTTATTATTATTATTATGTGAATAAAAGGTTGACAGCCATTTATGTTCTGTTCAGGAAATGACCACAGGGGGCATAAAAGTCAAGAGATATTCCACATTGTCAAACCTGCTATTAACTCATGGCATAGTGTTGGAAGTAAAGAAAAATACTGTGTATGTCTATGTATAAATTTTCCCTAATGCATAATAGACTTATGAGGATGTTACTAACACAATATAAGTACAGGCATTTGCATTTGCACAGTTTGTACTCTGTGTTATTGTGTAATTATAATGCCTTTCCACAGGCTAATACACAGGATAATAGGTGTTACCAAACTGACTATTACAGCCAAAAGGTTTTCATCCAAACACAGTGGTGGGGTATTCATGAGCAAGAGCAATCAGTGTAAGTGAGCGAGCTGTGAACTTGACAGTTCATTTTTTTTAATTTGTAATTTTTTTTTATGATGAGTCGGTCTTATCACAGAGACTACAAGTCCATTTCAATTCAACATACAGTGCAAAAGAAAAACCTCCTCCAAACGGGGACAACTCTCATTTGGACTGAAAGCGGAGCAGTAATTGGAAAGCTTAATTGGGGAGATGGCATCTTGTTAATTGAATTAGCAGCAACTGAAAAAAGAAACTATGCCAATTCAGGACAATGTCACAGAATGACATTGAGAAATTGAGAGAGAGGGAGGGGGAGAGAAGCTGACAGGCAGACATGAATGATAGATAAACGGTAGTACACAGGGAAAAAAAGAGATGCAGACAGGCAGATGTAAGTGACAGCAAGAGCGAGGGAGAGATGGACGAGCAAACTCTCCAATGAGAGAATAACTTCTTTCAGAGCAGAGGGGTTAACAGGGAGCTAGACAAGAAATGAGAGCGGCAGTGAAAGCAGTGAGAGAGGAAAGGAGAGGATGGGCTAGCCTTGAATTCACCTGTAAAAGATCGTGTTAGAATGACTTTATAGGCTACTACAGCGTAGCACACGCACACATGCATACATATTGGACACACACCCTTGGCGGTGCTCAGCCCCTGTGTCTGGAGGGTGAAACCCCAGGGAGAAACCTCATGGCTGATTACCGAATGAACTGAACTGTGTCCTCTTTCAGACACATCAATGTCAAGGTGTGTGTGTGTGTGTGTGTATGAGTGTGTGATGGAATGAAATAATTTTTTCTCTCGTGACTTCTCACTGACTGCCTCTTGTCTCCAGGTATGTGTGTTAGGGGTGTAATGATTATCCAATTCCAATCAGGGAAACCGGGCCGTGCAAGATACGGTTGTACTGATTCAAATGTAACGAGAGTTGGGTTGATTATTACCTCTGCCAATAGAGTTGGATGGGGGTTATGTATTCACCCCATTCCGTCTGTTTGTTTGTTTATTTGCCTAGTCTAGTCTTGTTTATTTATATAAATATCACAGTCAAGTCTTGAAGGGCTTTACATACCATCATATACATACTACATCATACATATACATACTAGGTCATATACATACTTCATATACATTGTTTACTACACCATATACATACTACACATCATATTCTACGTCATATACTAAATTATGTACTACATCATATACATTATGTACCATACTCTTGTCTGTTAGCAGGATATCTCAAAAAGTTAACAATGGATTTGCATGAAACTTTGTGGAAAGAGTGGTCATGGGACAAGGAAGAACTAACTTGTCGTACTTGTCCTACCAATTGTCCAAAGGAGGGCGTGGTGGTAGGTGTGGCTTCTCACAAAGCGGCATATAACACCATCAAACTTAAAAAATGTGTAGTTATCCAGCCATTGCATTTTATTCAGTTATTGCAATCTGTCACAATCTGTTAAATTTACAGAAACATTGTCACTTATGTATGTTGTCAAGCTCCAGAGAAACAGTATATATGCCACATTAAACTGTGCAACTAGTCAGAAATATTAATTATTTTATACAGGTGTCTTGCCAATATGTAATGTTAATGACATTATTATGCTCGCATTGACATTTCTGTTTCATAGCTGGATAATGTTGATTACTACATGATTTTGTTTTGGTGTTTACCACATTAGTCCCAACCAGAGTCACAATAAGGACACGGCAACCAGTAAACTCTGCACTGATCTTCATGGCACTGAATCAAATAAAATCCTATTGTATTGAATCGTATCATAGCAGATCAAATCAAAAACTGAATGTTTCAAATACATTTTCAGGAGATTCAGGTCGGTCTAATAAGGGGATATTCTACAGGCGTTTTTTAGGGAGTGAATAAACTCAAGTTTTCTGTTTGTTCTTTTGTATCTTTAAACGTCTTTAAGCTGCGTTGAACCTTGTAATAAGTTGAATGTTAATTTGATTAGTGGATTCAAATAAAGGATTCATTTGTGTGCGCTGAATGAGTGTTCTTCAGCAGCAGTGCCCTTCCTTAAATTTCTAGTAAAAGAAAATTAATGGCTGTTTTGTTCTTCATCTCTCTCCAGTGACTTGGAAAAGAAAGGATCTCGTTAGACAAATTTCAATTTCACTTCATTCACACTTTAACCTCGTCTTCTCTTTTATCAGTTACATTCATTTCTTTTCATTTGATGAATTCTCAGCATTTTATTGACCTGTGTTTAACCAGCAAGGCCAATCATTTCATAATGAGAGAGCCGAGGAATGTTTTAAGACAAAAGTGTTAAAAAGCTCCTCCAAATATTATTAAAAAGGTAAAAGGGTAGTTGATTTAAAAGGATTTGAAGTTCATTCCAATTTAAGAGGTAGAGGAGGAGTTTAATTGCTGCAGCTGGTGGATACTTGATAAATAATAAGCTGAAGTTCTTTTCATTAGCAGAACTAACTGTTGATAATGATGTGACAGTGAATCAATCTTTTTCTGAGAGAGAGAGAGAGAGGGAGAGAGAGAGAGAGAGAGTGAGAGTGAGAGTGTAGCAGGGCAGCAGGGAGGTCAGTGGTTAGAGAGACAGTCCCTTCTCCAAAACATCACGGGTTTGATCCCTGCAACAGTGTCAAGTGTCCTTGAGAGAGAGTAATCGCAGCAGAAAAATAAACGCTTAATAGACTCTGGATGAGAAGAACAGAAGCAACAGGGTGTGTTATCATATATAAAATGCTTATGCGAAAATCCATGCACTGGGTAAATAGAAGTTAATATTTTAAAGCGAGTCTCTTTAACTTTCAGGGTAATAGCGTAGGTAAGATCGATTTGGTGCATGTGCCCCAGAAAGCTGATGTGTTACCATGGCAATGGCAGTTGTGATGAACATTCTAACACGCATGGAACGATGTTAATTTGACATGACAACATTAGCAAAATTCTATGGAAGCCATGTTATGTGTACCAAAGGAAATGACCATGATGCAGTTGGAAAATGTCTTTTCTATCCATTCAAGTTCTGTGTGAAAACCCCACACTCTGTGATACGGTGTGGTATTTTGCAGCAGTTTGTGACACTTGGCTGTACTTTTTGTTAATTTTTGTTGCGTTACAGGAGCATGCCAACGTCGTCATTTCGGTTTCATTCATCATGCATCATCGGCGTCATTCCAGCGGATTTTTTCGTGAATTTTGTATTGGACTTCGCTTTTCTCACAATTCCACTGACTGCAATACATTTTAAAGGAGCGTCTAAAATCAATTTAACCTTCAGTTTGAGTGCCTGTTCTTATGCTCTAATAGCAAAACAATTGGCTTTAGCTACATTATTACCTATATCTGCAACATGGCAACTGATGTTTGCTCACAAAGTAACTGGAATTAACAGCAGTTAAGGCTGACCAGAAATCAGCCTCTACTGGAATGCATTGCCAAGGCAGAAACTGCAAACCTGACCTTTGAAAAGTATTTTTGGAGCATTTTGCGGCTTCTTTGATTTTTTCTGAAATGAATCCCAAGGAAATTCTACGCATGAGTGACTGTATGATTGTCACAATGACAGATGAAAAATTACATCTCTGGTGTGTGCTTTAGATATATTTTGGTCTTTTCTCATCTTTTTTTCTCTCTCCCCATTGTTTTCTCTCGACTCTCTCCTGTCTTTCTCGTCACTCTTGTGTTCTCTCCTCTCCTCCTCTCTTTTATTTTCTTTCCTCCTTCTATCCTCGTGTCTTCATCTTTTCCTCTCTTTTCTTTTCCCCCTCTCTCATTTACTCCTTCACTCCTCTCCCTTTATCCATCCTTTCCCTCTCCCTCTTCTGTTACCCCGTCTCCTTCCTCCTTCTATCCCTCCCTCCTCCCTCCTCCCTCTTCTCTCCTGTCCCCACATCCCTCTGTTCCTCTCGCCTCTTTTCTTCCCTGTCTGTCAAAAGCGTGCTTGAATAGCATTAAGTTGCCACACACTAGTAGCCATTATGCAAATATAACTTTTATTCGATGTATCAATCAACAATGTCTTTGTCAGAGTCATAAGAATAAAACTCCATTATAAGGGGGCGGAAACACAGAAGAAGACCAAATTAATTTTTAAAAAATACATTAGAGTAATAATCTGTGACAGTCTCATAGATGTCCATTTTGCTATACTCTCTATCACCAATTGATATAACACAACAGTGTTTCAACATAGACCCAGTAAATGAAAGCTTTTGCTGTTCTAAACACCTGGTGTTGGGTAGGCCTTCGCTGGGAAAAATCCTCTGCTGCTCAAGAAGTGATGTTTTTCATGTTTGCAGCAGCAAGATTACCACATAATAAAAATATTATTTGCATCAAGGCTAAAAACGGCGTAGCGATTTCTTCTCACAGTATTATTCTGTCGATACTTCAACACGATGATAGAAAGTAGCTCACAGGAGGCGAACATGGACATTGTAACATTTGATTTGACTGTGATACATTTAGTGAGAATCCTCCACACAGCATGTTAAACTTACACTAAGTCTCTTTTTCTCCGGTTCTTTCTTTCCTAGCTGCCACAATGCAAGGGAAGAATTGAGCATCCTTGGACTATGAGGTCATGTGATCTTAATCAGAAGTGGAGACAGTGAATAAACTCTCTCTCTCTCTCTCTCTCTCTCTCTCTCTCTCTCTCTCTCTCTCTCTCACACACACACACACACAGAGATACTTGAACACAAGAAACAAGAGGGACATTTTCTTTTTATTTCATTCACACACACTCACACACATTGACCCATTGGCCTGATGTATCTCTCAAGGCCTCTTCTTTCTCACTGAGAATAATACACTCAATGCAGACTGAGAGAAAGAGACAGAAAAGGAGAACGAGCAAGAACTATACAATATAACTATAATAATGTGCATCACATTTTCAATTCACATAAATGTTCAATTATTTAAATATATCAATGTCTTTTTCAAGCAAGCGTCTGCATGTGGTGATGTGGCTAAGAGACTATCGGATTTGCATTAGGCCATTGATGTCTGAAATGTGGTAGTAACGTTTAAAGGCCGGCTGATGGCCTGTTAGTTACTGCTCCTGTTGTGGCTATCTTTCAGTGCAGTTGCTCTGGAAGATTGCCTTTTCCATTTCACATTTCTTTTGCAATTGGAAATTGCTTTAAATCGGTTTGCTAGCTAGCACAAGATTCATTTCAAGTTCCCTGGTTTTGTGATAATGTAAGTCATGTCAGTTTGATTTAGGTTGTACATATTGTTTGTTGTGCATCTTCATTCTAAGTGTCCTTATAGGAATAGTCTGTCATTATCTGCTCACCCTCATGCCAGTTGAAACACAGGTGAAGTTTCTTTGTCCGCATAACACACAGGGAGGTTGCCGCACAACTACACCAAACTTACAATATTTCCAACAGCATTTGAAGGCAGCATCTGCTTGCTACTGTTGTGACTGTTGGTACTGTGCAGAACAAGTGCTGAAAATGTAGGAGATAATGAGGTAAATATTGGACTTTTGGACCCACACTGCAATCATTTAATTGGCTTCTGAACACTTGGAATGTGCTGCATGAGCTGTTTGGAGTAATTTTCTGGTCATTTTTTTGCCTTATTTGGAACTCTATGGAACCAGGACCCGGCCACTTTAGTTGTTACATTATTTGCCAAGACACTCACAGCTGGCAGTCATGTAATTAGCGCTAAGCTGGTTTTCACTTGTTGTACTGAATATAATAGTTGCTAGCTTTGAAATTGCACATTTTGGCCTTGGCTTTGGCAATGTTGTTTGTTTCATGCCAATAAAATAATCCACACTGAAACTGAAATTGAGAATTGAGAAAGAGAAAGTGAGTGAAGTGGAGAGATATATAAATATGGATAGAATGAGAAAGGCTGTTCTCTGATTTTTTTTCCAGATGAGGTACACAAATGGGTAATGATGGAAAAGGAGGAAAAGAGAAAGGAGGGAGAAGAACGGGAGAAAGAGAGAAGTGAAGGGATGAGGAGGGGAAGAGTAGGGCCAAGAGAAGAGAAAGAAAAGAGGAGGGATGAGAGGGTGGAGGAGAGGAGGGGGGAGAGGAGAGGGAATCGGTTATGATCAGTACGTTTGTTCCATGAAACACTCCAAAACAATCGAGTAAAGCAAATTAATGCCTCTTACACTGAAGAGAGAGAGAGAGAGAGAGAGAGAGAGAGAAAGAGAGACAGAGAGAGAGAGAGAGGGAAAGAGAGAGAAGATAGAATGAGAAAATAGAGTGTAAGAGGAAATGAGAGAAATAAGAGAGAGAGAGGAAGAAAAATCCCTTGTTTTTCTACCCAGTGAGGATGTGGCTGACACAGATGTGCAGACTGCTTATCAATCACTCTGCCGTTCACTCCTTCCTCTTCATTTCTTCTCCACCTTCTGCTCCTCCTTTTTTCCTCTCGCCTCCTCGTCCTCTCCTTGACCTCCTCTCCTCCCTCTCCTCCTCCCCTTCTCCTACCTCTTTCCTCCTCTTCCTCCCCTCTCCTTCCTGTCCTCCTCCCCTTCTCCTATCTCTTTCCTCCTCTCTCCTCCTTCCCCCTCCACCTCCCTCTCTTTCATCTCCTCCTTCTCTTTCTTCTTTACTCCTACTCTCTTTTTTCCTCCTCTGTCCTCCACCTCTGTTCCTCGCCCTCCTGATCCTCCAGACCCAGTGTGTGTATGTGTGTGTGTGTGTGTGTGTCTGTGTGCGTGTGTGTGTGTGTGTGACAGCGGAGACGGATAGGTCTGTATTTAGGGAAGCAGAATATCAATAAACAGCGAGGGGAAATGCGCATATGGTCTCCTGCCTGTCTCGCCCTCTCTCTCTCTCTCTCTCTCTCTCTCTCTCTCTCTCACACACACACACACACACACACTGCTGCTTGCCCGAGGCGGTGTGTTGAGAGGTGGGTGGGGGGGATCGTTCAGGAACACCGTGTGCTGCGTTCCGTTGTGTAGCGCCACAGGTTGCTAAACAAGGGGTTGAAAAATGGGCCAGTCCTGCAAGCAGGGCAGGATTGATCACCCGAATACCTCTTTTATCTTCTCTTCTTTTCTCTCTTCTTTCTTTTCTTTCCCAGTCTTCTCTCTCCTCGTCTTTTCAATCCTCCCTTTCTTCTCTTCTCCTCTCCTCATTCACTGCTATTTTCTGCCTTTCTGCCTTCCTTTCCTTTCATTCATTCATTCCTTCCTCTCTCTTCGCTCATCCACTCCCTTCCCCTCTTCTCTTGCCCTCTCTCCCCCTCCCTCCCCTTTATCTCTCCTCGCTGTTCTCTTTTGCCACCTATTCTTTCTCTCTCCATTTACTTCTACTGTTCCTTTCTTTCCCTCTCCTCCCCTGTCCAATTTCCCAGGTCCTCTTTCAATCACCTCTAACATGCACTTCCCTTCCTCTCCTCTAGCTTCCCTTCCCCTCCTTCCTTCTCTCCTCTCCTCTTCCTCTCCTTCCTTCTCCTCCTCCTCCTCCTCCTCCTCCTCTCTCTACTCTATCCTGACAGCAATAGAGGCTGTCCAATAAAACAGGCATAAAAACGCAATCCCTGTCTGGGCTCAATTTACACACACACACACACAAACACACCTACACACACACACACACGCACACACACACACACACACACACACAGGCAACATAAATCAGACATAAAAAGCCAATCCCTGTCTGCAGTCAATTTCCATAAAGATACAAGGAGGATGCGCTGGGAGGGGATGAGATGGGATTGAATGTATGTAATGTGTAGTGTGTGTGTGTGCGTGTGTGTGGGTGTGTGTGTGCGCACGCGTGTGGGTGTATCTGCTTTTTTGTTTACTTATAGATGCAATGGCTGTGTACTACCATCCAGGTGTGCCTTTATCCACATTTTTCTTGTGTGTGTGTGTGTGTGTGTGTGTGTTTGTTTATCAGCTCCCAGGTGGTGTAGACACAGTGTGAATGCTAGTGGCGGTCGCTATGCTAATGATCCCTGTTTACACCACACATCACACCACAGGCTTCCTCACATTATCCCCATGGGACACATGCACACATGCGCGCACGCGCACACACGCACAGTGTGACATATACACACACATTCACATACACCGGAACACCTATATGCACATTTTCACACACAAACACAACTTCTTGCATAGATAAGTAGACTCTCACAAACACAAACAGGCACAGTACAGATAAATCTGCGTGCAACACACACACACACACACACACACACACACACACACACTGAGGTTGGCTCTCCTAATGAGGCAAACATGTTTGCACCGCTGTCAGAAACCATAATGTTTGATCACTCTCCGTCTAACTCAGTAGAACTAGGCCTCTTCTCTGACACTTCCTGTGTGTGTGTGTGTGTGTGTGTGTGTGCGTGTGTCAGTATGCACGCCCCTGCATACTTGTGTGCACATGTAGAAATTTCTGTTTCTTCTTGCACATGTACAGTGATGTATGTGTGTGTGAGCAAAGGTGTGTTTGTACGCGTGTGTGTGTGTGTGTAAGAGATACTGTATCTTTGTGTGTGTTTCCTGATTATGTGTGTGTCTCTGTGTATACGTTTGTGTTTTGCATATGACCTTGTGACAGTGTGTGTAGGTATGAGCTCATGTCTGTGTAGATGAGGCATTTATGTGTGAGTGTAACAGATATAAATGTCACCGAGTGATTACGTGCGTCACCCAGTCTATATGTGTGTGTTTGTGTGTGCAACCTTGTCAACCTTGCTTATGTGTGTGTTGTCATGAGCTGGTGTGTGTATGCACAAAGTGTGTGTGTGTTTGACACAGACTTCATGCATACACAGACACCAGCCAGGGTGACATAAAGACATAAGGTCCCCCAGTAAAATTCTGCACAGCAAAATCGGCCCCCTTGGCAGCCATATTGGAGGTTCTCAGTTCTTAGCAACAACAGATGAGAAGCTAATTGCATTTCTAACTTGGCCACCTCAAAAAGAATATGGAATAATGGTTAATTTCTATACGATGTTGACTGGGAACTGATAATTTTGCCACTACGCCCATTGACTCTGTGTTTAGATAATCTCAGCTTGTCAATAGCAAGCTAACCGCAGTATCGGACCAGTCAAGTATCATAGGCTAAATAAAAATCAAATCTAAGAATTTAGGTCAATACCTGTGTCCTTCTGGAGAAAGTTCTTCCCAAGTTGGGATGTGTGCTTGACGTTGCACACGTAATCACACAGCTGTTCATTTTCCCATCTGTTTCAACCTGCTCTGTACTATAGATTATAGTGTTGGTTGGACGTGATGTGACATTCTCGCAGTGAATCTTGGGGCTTCCCATTTGTTCTCGTCGGCTAAGTCAGCATCCGATGCATCCTCGGCTGGCGAGTAAACTTCAGCGATCTTTATCCGTCCTCTGTCCTCGCATTTGCGGTTAGATATTACATCAAACGCACCATGGAGGATACAAGAATGCACAAGAATGTAAATTGAGAAAGAGCTATAGTCTTGTTAACGTGTGATTTGCACATTAACTAATGTTACGTCGGTGGTGGCTAGTGGCTAATTAGTTACTTTCCTAAATTGGCTGGCCAAAAACCAATTGTTTGTTCAGGTTAACTGAGCTGACTCTTCTCAAGCTACAACTCGGAGTGCTTTGGAGTAGAGACACGACAGTTCACTGTGTCACACCAACCTACGGTGA
>NC_136004.1:25479832-25544832 GCF_048128805.1 Centroberyx gerrardi
GGGTTAGGCAACCAAAGCAATTTGGTGAAGGTTAGGGTAAGGTAAGGTTTCGGTTAAATAAGAAGCTTACTCCTAGTATAAACATTGTTCCCATGAGTTTGTGTATGAACTCATGTGAACAACACCCCCCCTCCTCTCCCCTCCTCTCCCCCTTGTCCTCCACAATCTTACTTTCCACTTTGCTATTTCAATGTCAAACTGCTGTACTGCCTGTTCTAGTTGTGTATCTTCCACGTAATCCTTTCATGCTTGGGAACATACAGTATTTCCATCACTTTTTTTTTCTCCAGTATACAGTAATTGCCCCATTAGTGAACCTGTTTATAGCTAGCATGCATGTATAGATGAAGGGAGGGAGGGATGGAGGGGTGGAAGGAGGATGAGTGAAAATGGATAGTTGGATGGAAGGGTAGAAGGACACAATGATGGAAGGTGCGAATATGGGTTGTCCTGATGCAGTGTTGGCATCAATAATATGGTCCTTAAGTATAACTCAATATGTTACCTTCACTGTGATATATTTTGTTATTGAGTTAATCCTGGAAGCATTGTCTTTCTGCTTTACTTAAAGATAGAGGCTGACATTCATATTTGTGTCATGATTGTGTCCTGGTCAAGAGCATAGGTCTCCAAAATATTATTTCATATGCTAAATGGTAGTGGTTTGTACATTTTACTTTTTTTTTACATTTCAGGCATTTAGTTAGCATTCTTATCAAGTGTGATTTACAATGAGTACAGCAGTATAATGAGCTAAAATTCCTAGATCGGCATCATTACAAGCAAAGGAGTGCATAGGTCAGAATTATAGTGTTCAGATAATATTCTTATGAGAGAAGCGCTAGAAAGTGAAATATAAATAAGGGATTAGGAGAGAGAGTTTTTAATGAGAGCAAATAAAGGTGAGAAGATGTACGAGGGAAATGTGTGCGGGTGAGTATGGTTATTAACGATTTAGCGGGGAGTGGATAATGTGAGGTACTTGTTGAAAACGTGTGGGAGGGTCACTCCACCACTGGGGAACCAGGAAGGAAGAAAAGTATCCGGGTGAAGTGATGACAGGGCTGGTGCAGGGAAGGGAGAAACAGCACCGACCAGTCTAGGGCTGGACCATGACCTGGAGGTGTGAGGGAGAGGGTGTGCAGTGTGTTGTCCCGTGTAATGAGGGTCTTGTGCCATTAGGTGACCCACTGTGTCCTGTCCTGGCCATTTTTCTGTCTTGTCTTGTGCAATAGTAACTATTGTCTTGTCATGCTACATCTTGAAAAAAACAAAATTGTAGCTTTGTGAACTTTTAGCAAGGTGGTCCCATCAGTCAATTGGTGCACTGTTCTGGCTAGAAGCTAGTAATTTTACAAAGGAAAAAATAAGTTTCCAATAAAAGTGTGCTTGTGCTAAATGCATACATAGATGTGACATGACAAGACGATAGTTACCTAATGGTTACAGGGCAAATATTACACAGGACAGGACTGGGAAATGGACGGGACAGGACACAAAGGACACAGGACAGAGCAAGCCACAGTAGCCACTTAATGGTACATCTAACCCCTACTGAGGTACAGGGTGTAGGACTGGAATGGCCTGGATGGGGGTCTAGGGCTGGACCATGAACATTTTATAATATTAGTCGCAAATTCTTAAAACTATTAGTGAATCTCATAGAGGCTAGCATGTATGGATGGATAGATTGATGGATGGAAGGATGGAGGGATGAAAGGAGGGTGAGTGAACATGAGTTGTTCTAATGCGATAGCTGTGATAATATCATCCTATTAGTGAGGCTTGGGGTGTGGAGCCAACTGTTATATATCGCCTGAATGATAATGAAAATACCGTGGGAGTATAGCTGTGGCCTTGGCATATAATCGTAATAGTAAGAGTGTGTGTGTGTGTGTGTGTGTGAAAGTGTGTGTGCGTGTGAGAGAGAGAGAGAGAGAGAGAGAGAGAGAGAGAGAGAGAGAGAGAGAGAGAGATGTCTCAGAATGTATGCCATGCAATGTCTGTAATATTACTGTTGATGTACTGTATGTTAATGTTTGTATGAGTGTGTGTGTGTGTGTTTGTGGGCGCGTATGTGTGTGTGTGTACGGTGTTTCTCTTCACCTCAGGGAATAACAAGCATCAACCACAGGATGTCAGGTTCCTTCGTGCGATTTGTCTGCTTCCTCCCCATTCAGACTCCTGATAGGAATGTGTGTGTGTGTGTGCATGTGCGTGTGTGTGTGAGTAGAGTAAAAAAGGGTCAATTTGTGTGCATGAGGTTGTACCTACTGTGTGTGTGTGTGTGTGTGTGTGCATATGTAAGTAAGTAAGTAAGTAATTTATTTTTCAAAGTGTCATGCACCAGAAGGTGCCCAGCCCTTCTGGTGCATGACACTGTGCATGCCCAGTGTCTTACAAGACACTACAAACATAACAAACAAGAGCAATAACATAGTGAGAGCGAAAGAGCAAATATAATACACCTCCATACATGTCAAACAATGTCAAACCAAATATGAACACAATCCTGCTCCTTAGACATTACAGCTATAAAACATAACTTAGGCACATCTGAGGCACAGACTGTGCCTTTAACACATCAAACATAAAGCGCCCTCCTGCTGTTGGTAGGCATTTAACACAAACTGAGCTAGGTGAAAACAGGTACTGAAGTCTACATTCATCAGACATAGAAAACAAATCAGGACATTCTGCAGACATTTTACGGAAAAGCCTATATCTAAGATTGTGATATAATGGACAATAGAACAAAAAGTGCATTTCATTTTCGACCTCTCCCAGATCACACAGGTGATATTTTCTATTCTCCTCTGGAATTGAGTGGAAGCGTCCGGTTTCCACCGCCAGAGGCAAGATACCACATCTCACCTGGGCACAGACAGACCTCTGTGCTCTGCTCAGGTTAAGGGTGACATAGTGCTCTGGATGGTAAATACACTTAATCAGACTGTATGTTCTCAATTTTGGTTTACATAAAACTTCTTCTGACCATTTCTGTTCATAATTTTCAAATAGTATTGTTTTAATTTGACTAACACTACAAGATAGTTTATTTCTATATATATATATTGAAGACCTGCCTTGCCAAATATTTTTGCAAGCTCCCTTGCCCAGGAATAATTATTTGAAAAATCCCAATAGAAATTGTTTTGATTTGTTTGGTAAGTCTGTTATCGGGCATTGATTAATCTATTCCACAGTCGCAACATGTCACCCTTATGCCGCACTTCACATGGCTCCCATCCCATATCACCACATACTGCAAGTTTTGGGGCCAGTTTATGCACACCCAGAAAACTTAGCTAAAACATAGCTCTGTTCTGAACTGCGTCACATTTTGTTTGCTTACAATAACCCCAGACCCCTGCACCATCATCTAAAATAGGACAGACACAAGATTTATACAACTGTGTATAGGTTTTATAACCAAGATCCCTACATAGCTTAACCTTATTAAGGACAGCTCCCAGTGCCCTACATGCAGAGTCTGATAAAACTTTTATTCCTTCTTCAAAGGTAAGATGGTCATCTAGAGTAAGTCCTAAGTATTTGTAATGCTCAGTGTATGACAGAAGTGTTGAGCCAAAATGAAATTTAAGCTTAGTCTGTAACTCTCCCTTCTTCCTGAAATGCATAACCTGAGTTTTATCTTTGTTTATCTTCAATCTCCATTTACTACACCAATAGTACACAATATTCAACAAACTTTGAAGATCATTTTCAGCCTCTGCAAGGAGAACTATATCATCTGCGTATAGAAGAGTGCCAACCGTAAAATCACCCAATCTGATACCAATAGCTGCTTGCTTAATTTCTTGTACTAGATCGTTTATATAGATGGCAAACAACGTGGGAGAGAGCATGTCCCCCTGTTTTACACCAAATGGGGTTGGAAACCAACCTGTTGCACACATGCAACTGGGGTTTGGTAAAGAACTTTTAAGGCATTATAAAATGTACCATCTATACCAGATTTTAGTAATTTGAAACTGAGAAGATCATGGTTTATGCAGTCAAAAGCTTTCTGAAAATCTATGAAACAACTAAAAGTAGGCCTCCCTTCTTGTATTCTAGCATGAGCTATAATAGATAAAGAATATATGTGGTCAATACAAGCTGTATTCTTTCGAAAGCCATTTTGTTCGTCTACCAACAGACCAAATGTTTCCAAATAACAATACAGTCGCTCATTAAGAATACTAGAATAGAGTTTATAAACACAACTGAGAAGACTTATCCCCCTATAATTCAAAGGAACTCTAGGATCATTATTTTGGGACTTAGGGATTGGTTTTATTATAGATTTATGCCAAACAGAGGGAATATCCGTCCATTCAAAACACAACATTTGGAGTCCTTCAGAAATTCTACCAATATTTCACCCTGTTTATTTACAGCATTATCCAAGCTGACTCTGGGTGGAACATCCATATCAGTATCACTAATACAGTCTTCCAGCTGCCCTATTCGACTGTTCAGATCTCCACAAACATAAACAGCATCAACTTCTAACAAATTATAAAACTGAACCAATAGGTGATTATACAACCCAGAGTCAGCCCATACTGATCCTTCAGGGGGAAGATAGCAGGAGAAAATTATAAAGCAATACTCTGACACCAAATGCTTAAACTGTAAACCAATTATGCCATCTATTGATTTATCAATTAGACTAACCCTGTATGACCTGAAAATTTCATTTTTTACCAAAATACCCACACTCCCCGATCCTTTAGGGGCCTTAATGTGAGTTTTTCTGTTATAGCCAAACCAAGTATATCCATCTATATCATGGGTCTCAAGCTCGCGGCCCGCGGGCCAATTGCGGCCCGCGAGACGATATTTTGTGGCCCCCACCTTAATATGAAAGTTTAATGTTAGTGCGGCCCGCGAGTTTTATATGGATGGCACTTTACAGTATTGTGTGCGGAGCTGAACGAACCTACCAATCACGGTGGGGTATATGGCTCTCGGGGGTGGGACATCGACCGGGCTTGATGCAAGCAGAGAAACATTTCTCAACGAGTGAAAGTTACAGCAGCGTTGCCATGGAGAGTTTTCTTCCGTGCCTGGCTGGCTGCCTCGTTTCTATTGGGCACACACGGACATTCGTCCCAGCGCGCTGCGTTCACAACACTTCCAAAAAAAAGTTTTTTAAGTTGCTGCCCAGCGGGACATTATACGTATATATGTCTCTCTCTGACAAAATAAATCAAAGTGATGCGTACGCGGCGGGATAAAAGAAAAGTAAGGAACTCAATGTAGCCTAATGTAGTCTGCAGTCACATAGCGACACCTGTCCGTCGGCGATAACAGTCCCCGGTAAACCGGACCAATTATAGGGTCGCACCGTTATTTGTGGGTCATTATTTTTTATTTGCATCGCGCTATTTGCATTGCCTCACACGATGAACACTACTAGGTGAGTGGAAAAGCAGACAAGCTTGGGCAATTTTTGAGAGAATTGACCCCCAGCTTCCCTGAGCTTTCCCGAATGTTCAAGCGGACCATGTGCCTTTTTGGGAGCACATACTTGTGCGAAAAGCTCTTCTCCACCTTGAACTTCAATAAGTCCAAGTACAGGTCCAGACTTACTGATAATCATCTTCAAGCCATACTGAGGGTCTCAACTGCTTCCTCCCTCAAGCCAAATGTGGCTCAGCTATGCGAGAGGAAGCGCTGCCAGGTCTCTAGCAGCAAGGAGTAGGCAAGAGAAGCCATGTTCAGAAGAACAGTTCATGTTCTTCAATGTTCCATTCATGTTCAGGACAATTCATATTCAGAAGAACCCATTGAGGTTAAAGAGCTGTTAATAAAGACGTTTAAATCTTATTTTGTGTTAAAAAATAAAAATAAAGACATTTGAGAAGATTGGAATTTTTTTAACAAAGCTTTTCTTGTGGAATACCTGATGCGGCCCAGCCTCACCCAGACTCTGCCTCCAGCGGCCCCCAGGTAAATTGAGTTTGAGACCCCTGATCTATATCAATCGTATTTAGTCTGATTATGCGTTTCGTTGAGGGAAATGAAGTCCGGGTAGAAGCTCAGTAATATCAAGAGCCTAAGCTCATAGTTCATATCTGTCCATCCGTTTATATTCCAATGCACAAGAGTAAATTGTTCAGGGCTTACGAGCTGGACAGACGATCTTCAGTTATCGGCCCTCCGTCTCTGTTCCCCATCTCGGTTGTCATCCACACCTGTTGGGCGTCTTCTGACTCTCCCGTTCCCTGTGATGTAAAACTGTCGCCCGGAGGGTATTTCAGTGTTAATTCAGTGTTATTTCAGTTCAGAGTTCTGAAGTTCAATTCAATCAGTCTTTCGGTGTGAGTCTTGGCTGATCGAATGTAAACTTTCCGAAACTTCTCGTTACTCTTCAGCCTTTGTTTCTTGCATAGCACATCCACCTTATCCTGCACAGAGCCAAGTTCCACCTTTATCACACCGGGCCGTCCTCCCCTTTCTCTCAGTCTTTCGGCTGCCACCACTCCGCGGGGACTCTCCCATTGTAGTCCCTCAGTGAGCAAGTCCTTCACCAAACCCATAACGTTTTCCCCTTCCTCACAATGTATGCCGGAGATGATAACAGATACATCGGGGTCAAAACGAATGTTCGCTTTATCTTTCGCCCGATCAATCTTAGCTTCAATTTGTTTAATCCTTATCATCATGTGGCCAATCTCCAGATCCAAGTTATCTTGAATTTCCTTAGTTTTTTGAGCAAGTTCAGCTTTCAGACAGTCTCTGTTTTCAATGACTAGCTTTTCCAGCGAGTCACGCAGGCTGTCCACCTTGGAGTTTAATTGTCTCTCGAACGCCACTTTCATCCCGTCCATTTTACTGTTGAGCGTCTTCAACTCCTGCAGCACGCTGTTTGACAATCCGGAATCACCATCTTTCCGTTCTTTCAGTCTCATATTTGGCCCGTCATTTGACATTTTTGAGCACGCTTGATTTCCCCACTTAAATTTACTACTTAGCTTATTTTACTTATCAAGCGCAGCTGATTAAATTATATTCATCAAATAGTTATAGAATGCAAAAGCCACCGGCGTCCTCAGGCGGCCATCCGGCGAAGTAAGCATAAGCTAGGGGCGACTGTTCTTTTAGTGTATGTGTGTGTGTTTGTGTGTGTAAGTGAGAATCAATTTGTGTGCATGCGTGTTTGAGGTAGTACCTTAAGTGTGTGTATGTGTGAGTGTGTATATCAATATGTGTGCTTGAGGTAGTATCTAGTAGGTGTGTGTGTGTGTAAATCAGTTTCAATATTTCTGCATGTGCTTGAGCTAACATCTTGTGTGTGTGTGCATATATGTGCCTATTGGATAATGTGTGTGTGTGTGTATGCGTGTGTGTATGTGTGTGTGCACGTGTGTGTGTGTCTCCAGCCTTAATTTGATGTCTAAATAAGTGGTTGCTGCCCCCAGGGGTTCCCTAGCGATATATCACCGCGGCAACAATGGAACTGTCGTTGTCATCGTCCCCGGAGACCCGCCGCTTGCCCGCTCATGCGTGACCTCATGGGAAATGCGGACGTGGTGAACAACACACAGACGCTAAATGACGCATGTGCACGCACACACACACACACAAGATATATGCTAGCCTATATACACAGAGAGTGTTTCTTTTTCTTTTCATTTCTTGATGTTCACCTTCTTTTTTGTCCTTCCACTTTTTCCCTCTTCTTGCTTTCTCTCTCTCTCTCTCCCTCCTACCCTTTCTCTTCCTCCCCCTACGCTTCTCTCTTCCCAAGGTGAGGTGTCTGACAGTTGGTTTAGGTAAATTGGTTTGTGGTGAAGTGTCCAAAACAGCACAAAGGGAATATTGAGAGGACCTTGGAGGGATCCACTTAGAGAGGAGAGACGAGGTGGAGGGAGAAGGGAGAGACAGACAGGCAGACAAAGTGGGAGGGATGGAGGGATGGAGGCAGACAGCGAGGGGAGAAGGCACAATGAAGAAGAGAGAGAGGGAAAACAGAAAAGAACGATAAGAGAGAGGCGGACGGAGGAGAGAAGTAGTTTTACAGAGAGAGGAATACAGAGGAAGTGAGTGAGAGAGGAAGAGAGCGCGAGTCTGCTCCTGATTCTACCTTTTAAATGTCTGAACATTTCACAAGGAACATTTTGGAGTTATTCAAGCTGAAGGGAATGAACATTTTAGCAGGGAGAAAAATGCATTCATTGCATAAAGCTGCATGTTCTTGAATGAAGACCACAGACTTTTGTAGAAATCTACAAATCTAAAAGCAAAAATAAACTTAAACTATATAAAACCAAAATAAATGTGATAAAAGAGAATTAATTCAAATGAACAGAAAAGATACAGGACACAACAACTTTTTGCTTGGCTTTTATGTCCATAGCAATTCTTTATCAATATCTTATTCAAACCTGCACATATGAAGAGGTTTTTTTTTTTTAAATATATTTTACTTTCACTGTTATTTCATATAAAGATAGGACAGTGAGAGAAAAATGTAGAAATGACCGTTTCAGTCTCACTGTTATTTATTTGGGGGGCCTTAATATGAAAACATTTGGGAAGCTGTTATAGACTATAGACAGCCTGCATCTCCAAATAGATAGGTTTCAGAAATTGAATTTGACCGGATGATTTTCCCATTTACACCAACGCACTTTTTACATTTACATTCTGCATTTTATTAGTGCAGGGATCAGACCTTTCATCTGTGGCTAATGATCATTGTTACACATCATTTGCAGTAGATTTTGCTTGGTTTTACGGTCATGCAACATTTTCCACACATGATATTTCAAACAAATATACCAGCAAGCCACAGACAAAGTCAAACAGTATTCCCCTATATATAATATGTGAATTTAAGCAAGATTCCATATAAGCAGCATATAAAATTAAGCCGTATTATCCCTATAAGCGTTTGAAATGAAGCAGTATTCCTCCAAAGCAGCATGAAAAATTACACAGTAAACCCCTATAAGCAGTATGTGGAGTTAGGCAGTATTCCCTAACAGCAGTGTGTGATCAACCAGTATTCTGCAAGAGCAGCATGTAAAATAAGTATCTCGATGACTTAACAGATAAGAGTTTTTCTCTGGTTTCAAGCCCTTGGGAGAGAGAGCTATACAGCTTCGCAAATGTAGACCGAACTGATCCAGACCGTTGTACTAACACAGCTGTATTGAGTTAAATAGAGCGTTATTCCCTTTTAATTCTAGATCTCTTTCTCATCACTGCTTCAGCAAGATAATTAAGCTTCCAATCAATCACTGTTAGCTCAGGTCCAACGTCCAGTATGTGTGACTGCGTGACTAATACGTCTTTCTCTCCTCTCTTCAGACAGACAGACAGATAGATAGACAGATAGATGGATTGATAGACGATAAACAGTAATAAAGAAAACAGCAGAAAGCTAATACAAGTACACTTTTGGTAAAGTACTTTTGGTAAACTCTTTATTACAGTGCCAGAGAGCTTGGTTCCAAACTAAACTACCAATCAATCATCATTAGCAGAGGTCAGGCTCTCAGTCTTAATTGCCTCTGTGACTAAGATGTCTTTTCTCCTCTCTCTCTCGCTCTCTCTCTGTTTTTCTCTCAATAGCCAGACTCTCAGACAATCAGTTCCGTTCACCTTCCAAAACAACTCTCCCTCTAGCCTTGCAATCAATTAGCCGACTAGGAAATCAATTAAGCCCATTCCTAAACGACCTATTAATAGGAAGCTGACAAACGATAGGGCGCCATATATCAAGACTAGAGCTGATGTTGTTAATTAGCGCGACGTTTAACATCTGTAATTAGGAAGGCATAATGGAGAGATATGACTGGAAAGTAGCTTTGTTTGTTGTTGAGCTCCTTGGAGATAGTATTTAGTGTGTGGGAGGTTTCGTGTGTTTGTGAGCATTTGTGTGCAAACACTAGCTGGACTAGGGGTTCAGATTATTGTCTTAACAATCTACTTAAAGGTATAAAAATACCTTTTTGTTAGTCGCACGGGGTGAACCGAGTGCACTATTTCACACTCATTTAATTATGCATCGCAGAAATACGGCTTTTACTTTTACTGCATGCTTTCTGCACTATTGCTGCACTTTAGCTCCATTCATGAGACAAACTATTTGGAAAATGTATGTTTTTCCGTCTTTTCATCGGTCGGAAGTTACAAGGAGTAGTCTGGTGACTAGTTGGAGTAGTTGGTTGGTTAGAGTTTTGTGTCAAACTATATAACATGCTGTCCAAGGAAGAATTGCCTGCAGTATTAATGCAGCATAGTTGCAGGGAAAATGCATGAAGGTGGGGCTTCCATACCATCCTATTAAATTATTACTCCACTCTTGTGTCAGTAAGAACAAACCAGAGTGAGTGATTGAGAGAGAAAGAGACAGGTAGAGATGGAGTGAAAAAGCCAGACACAAAAACAGAGTGTGAAAGAGAGAGACATGGAGATGGTGGCGATAGCGGTGTAAATTTGTCAGTGTGGCCTAGCCGGGAAGCAGGGGAGTTGACCTTGGTCATAGTTTAAGACCTGTCTTTTATCTAGCTAGCTAGCAGCTTCAAGAACCATTTGTCTGCACACCGCCTCTCATGTCTCTCTCTCTCTCTCTCCCTCTCTCTCTCACTGTATCTATCTTTCCATCTCCTTCCTCCTCTTTTTATGTAATTCCTTTTCCTTTTTCTTGCTTACTCATTCACTACGTCTCCTTCTCCTCTGCCTAGTTATCCCTCTTTTGTCATGCTATAATTTTCCTGTCTCTCTCTCTCTTTCTCCTCTCTTTTCCTATCTCATATTCTCACATTTCTCTCACACACATTTCACATACATTCTCAGACATTGCTCACTGTATCTGTATCACACACACCCGCACACACACACACACACACACACACACACACACACGTATGCACAAACACATGCATGTACAAACGTGTACAAAACTGACACACAAACACACGTTCTCAAACATTCTACATATGCGCGCCAATGCCACAGTCACCTACTGTAGATACACACATTTCAAGACATAGAACACACACACACACACACACACACACACACACATTTCAAGACAAAGCACACACATACACAAATAGCACTCACAAGAGCAGACATTACAACCTCCTTTTGAAGAAAAATGTAAAGCTTTAGGAATTTCTGAAACTTTTAAGCGTAAATCATCATGAACTGCACACGCACGCACACACGCACGCACGCACACACACACACACACACACACACCCAAGTGAAACAAGCCTATTATCTATCGAACAGTCTTTGTAAACTGGGTTAATTAGGCCTTGTGATGTGATTAATGACAGCATTCTTAACTGTTTTTTCTTTGCTGTCTTAACCACATTTTCTACAGAGCCTCTGAGAAACACGTTGGCGTGGGATTTTCGCCCCCATCTTTTAAATCTGAGTCTAATTAGGGCTAAATCTACTAAAAAAAGACTGCACTGTCTGGATGCAACTCAACACACCATGACTGATGTCCGACCTCATGTTAGTTACATCAGTCTCAACTGATACAAGTATAGTAGGTGGCAGCCATTGCAGAAGTCCTATCTATACTGCATTACGACTGCAGACAGTTCTTTCTTAGATGTTATACAGCAGAAACAAAGTTACACAAAACTCAAATGTCTCTCAGTCAAGACTTTCCTTGGTCACTTCCAATGGTTCAAAAAGCGTCCTCTTAGTGATAGAGCTGAAGTACAGCAGCAGTTCAGCAACCATGCAGTAAAAAAAGTGGGACTTAAGGGTGGGGACAGTGAATGGGAAATGCTCCCATCCCTTCATAATGGCTCTAGGAACTCCACTGGATCAATAGGGGGGTAAAGTGCATTAAACTGCACTATGACGGTAGTTGCTGAAGTGGAAATGCTCATCGGCCAACAGTAAAAGACTGGGGTTGTGCTGTGACGGCTCCCAGCTGTGAATTTGTACAACTGAATGAAGGTGAAGCATGGCACTGCTGCGAAAGAGCGCGTTGAGTCGACCTTCGCTGGATAAATAAAGCTTAAAAAAAAATAGTGGCATTGAACACGATCAAGAGAATTCTTCTGTGAGAGTTAGGTAGATTTAGGTATTATATATTACCAGGTGCAAAAGGGCAGCACATGTTTTGATGACATTATCTTCAGTGCACATCGTGGTAGCCATTGTAGAAGCACCCTTAATACATTTATCCTGCATCTATCCTGCATTAGGACTTAGACATGTCTTTATTGGATACTTTACAGTAGAATTAAATGAGAATACTGTATTGAAACTGATGAAACTGATGGATATCTGCAAAAGCCCTTACAGCTGATAGTGATTCTGTGAACTTGAATATATATGATATGTATAGCACCGTTCATAGCACTTTGCAGCGTCTATTGATTGTGTTACCATTCATCGTTGCACTGAAGGTTGTTTAATGTTGTAAATGTCAGAGCAGTTTTTCATTTTACATTTTTCACTCCACTGGCCTGGCCGTGTGGCAATAAAATGAACCTGAACTTAAACTATGCTTGAAGAGGGATTGAATCTCTTTCCAAGTCTGCCATCCAAACCCAAGTTGTGTGTCTATGCTCGCATGTGTGTATGTTTGTGTGTGTCTGCATTCACAAGCATGTTTGTGTGTAGATATATGTGTGTGTTTTTAGGTGTGTGCATGCATGCATGGGGATATGTGTATGTGTGGCTATGATGTGTGCTTGTGTGTCTCTCTGTTTTTGTGTGTGTGTGAGAGTATACATGTGCAGCTATAGTTGTGTGTGGGATCGTGCATGCGTGGGCATGTGTATGCCTGCATGTGTGTGTGTGTGTGTGAGGCCAGGATTAATGCCTTGCTGTCACAGGGCCCCAGATGATGAAGTAGTCAAACCACAGAAAGATGGAAAGAAGAAAAAAAAAAAAGTCAGAGTGAGAGAGAGAAAAAGGGGACAGATGAAAAAGAGCGGAAAACAGGGAGAAGACATTCCTCTCTTTCATAGAAAAATCACCGTTCCAAACCAAAGTTACATTATGCTCGCCATCCAGAACGACCTGAGTGCAACAGTAGAATAAACTGAATTCCTCGATCTCCAAAATTACAAGTGACCAATAAATAATGAGTGCAAGGGTCGGAGCTATAGGGCCATGAAAATATTCCTGCGACTGAAGAACGATCATGCAAGAGAGAGGGAGAGCTATGGAGAGAGGCTTTTCAAACATCAATGGAACAGAGAAGAAGAAGAAAAAAATAACATAATGTATACCATTTGGTGGATGCAAGAAGAGGGATTAATTTAGGATTAAGGCATGGATGAGAAGATGTGAACAACATGGTTTATATATTCTGCAGAGTGCTGGAGGAGACTAATGTACCCAATGTGTAGTTCAATGCCTTTGCTGTATTTGCCAGAGCCGAGTAATATAGTCAAAACCAGAGGCTGTTATATAGCTCTACTAGATTTCTGATTTCTAATAGTAGTCTTTCTACATTGTGGTCTGCTTTCATTTGCCATGCCTCGACTGCTTTGTTTTGTCATGTTAATAGGCAGAGAACAGAGCCGGCTTCATGGAGGATGACCTGCGAAGAATTTGATATTCTGCCTGGAAAATTTGAACTCCTCAACTCTCCAATTCTTGGCAACAGATGCATAGTAGTGATTGGATGTATTGTTTTGTTTGGAGCCTAATAACCTTTAAAATTGGAGTTTATTTTATTACTGTGTATCGCTAAAAGATGAAACCCACAAGTCGCTGAGCTTCCAGTAGAGGATGCGGCCTGCACAGTCTCTATGACTGTCACCGTGAAGGATGACTCTCTGAAGGTAGGGCTGAACTTTATAATACAGCTACTGTGCTGTCAAATACATCTCAGTGGGCCTTGTGCATAGATTATACTACCTTCCATTTATTATGCCTGTCCAACGCACACATCTACATGATTGAAATTAAAATGCTTGATATGGAATGGGGTGACGCCTGAATGATGCCAGTTCCTTATGCACATGGTCTGTTATAAGTACAACACACCACTATTTCTCTACTTCAAACAGTGGTGTAACTCGACTGTTGAACACTAACTTAGTGGTGGCAACTGGTCAAAGTGCCACATGATTTAAGTATATTCATTCTTTTCCCGTCACACACCAGAAACTGAGCTGGAATGGCAGGCAGTTGCTGATGAGTTCCAACAAAAATGTCAGTTTCTGCAATGCTTGGGTTCCCTCGACCGAAAGCAGACATATAATATATGTACTCAACCTCTGGCACACAATGGAAGCACATTCCACGATTTTTCCTTTTGATCATGCAGCTGTATATGCGAGTCAGTGCCGATCCTAGACTCCCTAAGCCCTAAGCACATTTACCTCCCTATACCCGACTCTAGACCACGTCCCACACAGTCACATACAATACTGCCACTCCTGCTTGTGCTGGCTGAGGCCGGCTGCACGTCAGAATCTGTGCTAGTACTGATGAGGATCCAGCATTTCCTCTACTGACAAACTTAAACATGGCACCTGTAAAATGATATATGACAATAATATTATTTAACAAATGCATGAGCAGTGGCATCAGGCCCATTCAAACTGCCCTCCACAGATTTCCTTTTTTATTTCTACGATAAGATATAGCATATAATATAAATAATTAGTGAGTAGTGGCATCTTAAGCAGCTTCTTACAGCTTCCTGGTGAGTAACATTGGTCAGGTCTCCCTTGAAGAAGAGACTGATCACAATGGGAATAATTGTTAAATAAATTAATATAGACAAACAAATAAATAAATAACCATATAGATAGATAGATTGATAGATACTGTAGATAGATAGATAGATAGATAGATAGATAACCCTGACTTTTGCCGAGGACTTTGTAGTTCTACTAACTCCAACTTTACAGAGTTATCACTACAATTACTGAACTTAATCCATAGTGTGCGATGTGGAAAGTACGTAGCTGTACTAGTATGAAAAGGTGAGAGAGGAAGTGTCACAACCTTAGTAAACTTCCAGGAATATGTAAGCAGGAGGTGTTACAGAGGATGACTTAAGGTCCAACTCACAGCTGGATGAGAGAGTCAGAGTGTGTGTGTGTGTGTGTGTGAGAGAGAGAGAGAGAGAGAGCGAGACAGAGACAGAGAGATTCCACGGTTACAGGAAGTGTATCATCGGTACAGCTGGTGAACCTCTGGGTTGCCGGCGGAAACTCCAATCAGACCAGCTGAAGCCGGCCCATTTCCTGGTGCGAGCCCAGATTAAAACCCCCAGGAATGACCTCAGCTGTCATTCACACACACACACACACACACACACACACACACACACACACACACACACTCTCTCTCTCTCTGGTATGTACATAGTCATCACACACATGAACACATGTCCCTTGACATGTGCAAACACACACCCCACCCACTCTCACGATCACACACACTGTGGTGCTAATTAATCACTACACAAAACCGCACCCAGGTTTGCACAGAGTGGCATGCACGCACGCGCACACACACACACACACACACACACACACACACACACGCACACACACACACACACACGCACACACCATGGTGCTAATCACACAATACACACAAAAACGTGAGTAAGCACACATAGACTTGCACAAGAAGAAGCACACAAACCCACACAGACATACACACACACACACACACACACACACACTCCAAGGTGTTAATTAAACATTGTGACAGGTGATGTCATATCCCAGTGCCAACACTGACAGAATACCCATCCCAGTGCCCACTGTGTCAACCAGCTGCCATGTCTCTCTCTCTCTCTCTCTCTCTCACTCACACACACACACACACACACACACACACACACACACACACACACACACACACACACACACACACACACTTATAATGTTTTCCTTTCCTGAACATCAACAATAATAGTAATTGCATTTTTTCAATTTACATATTAGGTTTTCAGATGACATTCTTATCCAGTGACTGACAGTGTTGAGGAAAAGTATTTACTGATTTTTTTTCAATTTGGTCCATTTTTCAGATCTTTTTGTGGGTTATAAAAGTTAATTGAGGGAGTCTGACAAAAAAATTGGCATCAAAGTTTGGTGCAATTTACATTTGTATGGTGCACAAGGTTTGATTACCTTGATTACATGCAATCTTTTTCATTACACTATCCAGTCAGTGCAACAATAGAATAAGCATCAATTCCTAGATCGTCAGTGGTTTAGGGGGCTGGCCTAATAAATTTAACATCATTCCTAGGTTGCTCATCTACTAACTAGCCTATTGGAATATTCTGTTATGTTTAACGGTCACTATTGCTCTGACCCATCCCAACCCATTTAGTTGACCCTCTTATCCAGAGTGATTTACAATGAGTGCAACAGTAGAATAAGCTTCAACTCCTTGATCACCAAAATTACAAACAACCTGCAGTAAGGAGTGAAAGGGTCAAAGCTCTAAAAAATGCTGACCATATTGCCATGGCCATTGATTGATCATGTGAGAGAGAAGTACTCAGAAATCAGAAGTCATTTTTTATTATTTTCAAAGAGCTTTGAGTTACCACATACCTGTAGAGGGCAAATTCATTCATTCAGTCGGTAGTGTAGGTATTTGGGCATTGGGCTGAAGTTGTTTATTTTTCTTAATTTTGTCCTTGTTTAATTGTGGTTTAACATAACAGCCCAAAGTTTACAGTCAGCTCTTTTGCATCATGTTCATCTTTTGATGTAAAATCCATATTATACCGTAGATAAATCCACAGCAAAAACAGTGGCAATGCACATTGTTGATGTATTCTCTCTTTCTTTCTTTCTTTTTTATTGTATAGTTTATCTGTCTATTTATCTATTCTTCTTTCGTTGATATTTTCTGTCTATCCAGGAAAGGCATCAAATTTGGCCGTGGTCGAATATGAGGGGAAGGGGAAGGTGTGTGTGTGTTGGGGGTTATCTTATCAAAGCATCTGGTGAGGGATATAAATGATGCACCTGGATATCTGCTCTCACACCAATTCACGCCTGCGCGCGCACACACGCACACACACATGCACACACACACAGAAAAATGCCTCATTGAAAACAACTCAGAGGCAGTTAATTTTACATGGCATGCCACCCCCAGCTGCTTACATATTCCTGGAAGTTTTCTCTGTTTCTGGTGTGTGTGTGTGTGTGTGGGTGTTTGTGCACGTTAGGGTGTGTGTTCATGTATGTGTTTGTGCCTCTCCGTGTTAATAAAGCCTACAGATATAGCTGTCAGCTTGCTGTGTTGATTCAGGCTCAAGGCCAAACGCTCCAATATCCTCCCCAACTCGCTGTCTCTATCTATCTGCATCTTTCCATCTGTCTCTCTCTCTCATCGTCCCTATCCATCCACATCTCTCTCTCTCTCTTTCTCTCTCTCTCTAGCTATATGTGCATCTGGTCATCTCTCTGTGTGCGCATCTCTCTCTCTCTCTCTCTCTCTCGTGTCACAGCTAATTCCATAGTGTTATTCATGAGAAAATCCTTCATGTAGGATTTTAAACTAAAGGAGGGATGCTGGACATTCAAAGGAAAAATCTACTTTTAAATATCAGTAATCTGTCAATCTGTCATGTTAATTATTGATTATATACTGAGGAAGTGTTGTAATTAACTTTTTTATTGTACCCCCTTTGCCTCACCCGGCCTACTTCTACTTTAGTTAGTGATTTCCTTCACTTGATATAAAAACAGGCTACGCCATGGTGTGCTGACACAAAAAAAACAGACAAAACAAAAGCATGGCACAGTTGAACAACGATGGGTGAGAGTTCACGTTTTCTCCTGCAAGATGTGGTTTAGCTTTCAATGCTTTTCTATCCTTGTGGCAACATGTTTTGTGGTTACGCTGCATGTAGCTGCTGAAATAAGGATTTTTGCTGTAAAATGTACAAGCAACATTGAGCATTCTTGAGTGTATCAATTGTATTTTATTATTAAATAAATGGCATTTCCTTTGTTGAAGAGTACCGTACTGCCTAATGGTCAAACTCGTTTGCGCTGATGTCAGGCAGCTGCAAGCAGTGTTGGACTTGCCCAACCTAACAAGCCTGCATGCAGGAGGAAGAGAAAACAAGTGCACATCTCTCTCTCTGAGTTTCATCTTTATTGTTTTATATTCTTTTATATTAAAAAATTCTATTGTTAATTAAGGATCATAGGCATAAATGGAGCACATATGGGCTGTAAATATGGAGTCAGTGTACCATTGTCACCAAAATCAATTGTCTTGTGTACTCTAATATGATAACTAATCGAAACTAATACACTGTAAAGAACAATCTAACTTACTATAAAGTGACTGAAGAGAATCCTTTTTTAATTTTGTCTAATTGAGAAAATTTAATGACACGCAAGTTCTGCCCTTGACTCCAAGTCTCAATGCAGATGTTGACAACAAAATTAAGTGATGGAATGTTAACACAATCTTTTGTGAAAGTGCTGATCCAGGATCAGTTGTCCACTGTCCATATCCAAACATTATTCATCATAAACTAAAGGCAAAACTGATTCTGCTCTTGATGCTTTATAAATATGAGCCCAGAATGGTAGCTATGTTGAACTATGAACTAAAGATACTCCCCCCCCCCCCCCACCCCAGACTTTGAATGGGCAGACTTGCAGAACTCCTTCACCTCTACAAGCATTCTCTAAACAAAAATATTTCCTGGACCTGTGGTGTGGAGTGCCTCACCAGAGAGAGGTGCAGACTGAGGGTGAAGACTGAGCGGGAACGCTTCAACCGACTCGCTGCCCTCTGTAATGCAAGTGGCGAGGCTGGGCGGGACGTTCCAGATTACCTTACAGATGCATTGCTCCCATAATGCACCACAAATGTGACCCCTTTTAATTCTTCTGGTATGTATATTTGTACGGCTTTGTTTGCGATATGCACAATACTTCATATGAGGCTTCCCTTTAATTTTTCAGCAGCGGATGTTATGGGGAAGAAGACCAACAGCCCCCACTCCCTCGCAAAAAAAAGAAATTGAGTGTTTCTGAGTCTACTTATTTGACATAAAATAAATCAATGTACAATGAACTCCATTATTATCTGGACAGTTGGACAGATATTTTAAATTTTTTCAGCTCTGTATTCCAGCACTTACATTTGTGGATATTTACATCCATATTAGATGTGATGATGGTTCTGGGCCTGGCAGAGCATCACCAGACAAGGTACAGTGTCTGATGTCTGTGGCTCACAGGCAGCAGGCGCAGAATGTAGAGCAAGTAGTAAACGTGACAATTTTATAATTGTTATCTTTTGAAATATTTGGCTAGCCTAAAATGGGACTACGTACAAAATGTACTGTAATTTCTAAACTGTTCAACAAATATGGATGGAGGGACAGTCTGCACTTTAATCTGTCATTGTATCATTTCTAATCCAATGTGCTGGAGTACAGAGGCAAAACGACATCACTGTCCAAATGCTTTGGAGTTCACTATATTGGCTATAGATGGCTTGACACTATTCAAGAGACCAAGACCACCCCAGCAATAAATAAGGTGCTGGACTTCATGCGGGACGCAGAAGAAAAGAGGGCAGAGTCCAAAGAGTGGCATCATAAAGAAACAATGGGGCTCCATAAAGACGTAATTTCTATGTTGAAAAAAATACATTTCTTTTGCACTGGTGACGGGTGCTGCCCTGGCTCTTCGTCGTCAGTGCTGGCCTTGCTCTTCCCTTCCGCTGTTTCCACCTGGACGCTGAATTACGACTGCTGCCCTCGCTTCACTGAATTTTTAGCGCTGGCCTCAGCCCCCTCTCATCGCCGCATACCGCTTCTCCTTCTTTTTGTCTCTCTCTGTTTTCTCCTGTCGTTATTGTTGCCCATGACTCTGTCAATGTTTTGCATGGCAGCTATTGCACGCTAAGCCATCCCAGGGGAGGGATCCCTATTTGCCTCAGCCCGCCCAAGGTTTCTTCCAAGGTTTCCTACTAAGGTTTTTCCTGGGAGTTTTTCCTTGTGTGCATTTAGGGTCTAAGGCTGGGGTGCCGGGTAGGTTAGGCTATGTAGAATAGGTAGATTGTTTGTCTTGCTAAATCTGCTCTTGCCTACCTTGTGTTTTTTGCTATGTTTGTCCTACATAATTTTGTTCACCACTGATTGTGTTTAGCTAGACCTAGCTAGACACATTCTCTGTAAAGTCCTCTGAGACATGCTTGTGATAAAGGGCTATATAAATAAACTTGACTTGACTTGACTTGCTCTTCATCAGATCTTTTGTTTGTCTGCATTTCATATTTTTTAAGATAGCCTGTTGAGGAAGAACATGAACTAACTTTTTATTTATCAGACCTTGTTCTCAGGCCATTTCATTTATTTGAAGGTTTTCTGTTTTGTGATGAGAAAAAAAAAAGAAAAAAAGATGAATACTGAAGAGAATATTCATGAGCTCTTCTTTCATATTTCAAACACAGATGGTGTTCTTCACTATCTTTCTTCACCTTTTTTGTATTCCTTACAAAAAGTATGTGCTCGTCAGTCTGAAACATTTCTGTTGTCTGCATCCTCCAGAATGTGTCTTCATCTTCAAACTCTTCCAGATCACTATGTATGATGGAAATGTTATGTAGGATACATGCACACATGATGAGGTCATTGATTTCTTCCTACCGCATCAATTTCCAACCTTTCCAAACTTTTGAGCTTTTGAAATGCCCTTTCAATCAGCTGTCGCTTAGAGGACAGTGCAGTGTTGTATGTAATTTGATGCTCAGGAGGATTTCCATGGTCTCAGAAATTAGAAGCCAGGGTTGCACTGGGTAGGCAGACCTCTGGCTGCTGGCTGCCAAACTTGACTTTTGGAAGGCATGTGTCCCGGACATCCTACACTAATGTCTGTGAAACGGAGGTCTGCAAGTTCCTTGCAGGATCACGCTAAATAATTTCTTCCTGTTAAAACAGGCCGGTGCATTCCCACTGAGGGGCTTGGAGATGGAGACGTGATCCAGACACCCAACTACCCCTGGGAACCAGTGCTGACCCATGTGCTCAATGGCCTCTGCTATTTCTGCCAATTCCTCAGATGCTGTCCATATGATGAAGTTGAGCATTGCCTTAGCCACTTGTTGTCTACACTTTATGATGGAAAACTTGGACACACAATTTTTTTATCCCAATCAATTATCAGTCGATGACCAGCATGCCCTTCATTGATATGATGTGGCTGTATGGTGTGCAGCACATGGTAGGAGACACTCCTGGATAGATGAGATGGATAATGATGAAGTGGAACCCAACACCTGTGTTTAAGAGTAAGAACAAGAACAAGAGAAAGACGGGAGAGAAATAAGATAGCATTAGAGTAAATACAATCAGAAGAGCAGCCAGTAGATAATTGTTGCTGCTTTTTCTTTGTCTTCACTTGACATGTCCTGAGGTAAGACCTGGCAACTTCCACCTAGTCCTCTGGTTGTTGTGGAGCACGTGACGCGGCGCCTGTTTGCACTTTCATACCTGCCAACACTCCCGATTTTCGCGGGAGTCTCCCTATTTTTAACCCTTTCTCCCGCTGTGCTCCCGATTGGTAATTTCTCCCGTTAATCTCCCGATTTCATAGTGACACAAATCAAATGGGTGTTTCTCAGTTTCTGTGTGGGATATGTGACGTGGTACCTGGCAACCCAACCCAGAGGCAGAGGTGAGCATGCGCAAACGACCCTGCCTGACGTGCGTCACTCGTCACTGCGCTCGCTCAAGCCCTCTGCTCCGCTCAGTTTGCCGCTGAAAATGGATGAAACAGGTCCCAAGAAGAAGAAATACGCTTCCAAATTTCAGTCCACTTGGTGCGAGACCTTCCCCTTTCTAACCGCTAGCCACATCAGCAAACTTGTAGATGTACTAGCTATTTACTAGCTATTTTGTATAAACCAAGTGACATAATCTAGAAATATCGACACTGACTGAATGCTTGCTTATCTGGTAGCCTATAGAAACAGATTTTTTCTTAGTTACTGGAAAATGGAAATGGAAACTACCATGGTAAACAAACAAACTACTTTGGTAGGGTCCTATTTGATATTTTAAGAGCTTTTTTAACATTTCATCCTGCATTTCATTCTATTATTTCTAGATTGGATTACATAGGCTATTAATCTCTGTGAGAGGTCACAAATGCAAGTATATTGTACAATAATGTACAATAAATGTACAAAACGCACCAGAAAATAGTTGTTAAAGGCAGATTTTGATTCCCCCCCCCCCCGACAATAGACAATGTATATCCATTAGTAAGAAAATCTCCCTCTTTTTCACAGCCTAATGTTGGCAGGTATGCACTTTATTTTAGCGGCTAACTCCGCCTACGCCGCCTACGTCAATCCCGAGCATCCCTGGTGTGAATAACAAACGCAGCCAAGGATAAAATTGTCCAAATGGTTTATGTCTATCTGCAAATACTGTTGATGGTGGGACGGAGCGTACAGCGGCATGTGTGAAGACGAGTCCCTTGACCATAGCTTTCTTTATCGACTTTCAGCTCAGCCTTTAATACCATCGAGTGCCACCAGAGGATCAGGAAACATCACCATCTCAGAGTCTCTCCTCATCTACTGGGTGTACGGCTTTTAGTTCTTGGTGTGTGACAGCCTCCGTATAGACTTCTCTCATCTCTCTGCTTCCTTCCATTTTGTGTCTCTATTCATTTTACAGTCTTGTTTTTTTTTTTTTTTTGTATCAATGTCTCTCTTCTTTCATCATCTCAGTGTTCCTCCCTCTCTTTCCCCTCTCTCTATCTGTCACACTTGTACTATTTCTCTCTCTCTTTGCCATCTCTCCCTTCCTTCTCTCTCTTCGATCTCCCTCTCTTGGTGTCTCTGCTTGTCCTTGTCTTGTCCCTCTCTCTCTTTCTCTCTCTCTCTCTCTCTCTCTCTCTCGGCGTCTCCCTCCCTGTTTTCCAATTTCTCTCCCTCTCATTCACACTCGCTGTGTAAATCCCCTCTTATCCACTCCCAGTAACAACTCGCCGCATCCGGCCCTCTTGTTCTGTCACTATGGATATTTGTTCTAGATTAACCTCTCACACTCCCTCCCTCTCTTCCTCTCTCTTGCTCTTTCACTCCTCTCTCACCCGTCTCTCTTTTTTTCCATCTTGTCCTCTCTTCCTTCTTTTTTTTTTTTTTTACTCTATCTCACTCTCTTTCTCTTCTCCTACCATCTTTACTCCCCCCCCCCCCCCAAGAGGGCTGCGACATCAATTTAACTGGCATCGCGGCGTCTGGGCCAATGAAATATAAATGTCTCTCTCTCTCTCTCTCTCTCTCTCTCTCTCTCCATCTCTATCTCTCTCCCATTTGCACAGAAAAAGAGAGAGAAGGACCCTGGCGAGCCACCAACCACAGCCAATTCCCGGGGATGACACGCATGTTTGTGCCGCGCCGATTGCCGTTTGCTTTTCATCTGAAGGATAGATTGAGCTCTTGACCCCCCACCACCCCTCCCTCTCTCCCTCCCTCCCTCTTTTCCCCCTCAGCCTCCTCTTTTCTCCTCTCACGGTCCCAACGTCCCAACCCAGCAAGAGAAAGAAAGTCTCTCTCTTCCCTCCCTCCCTCCCTCCCTCTATCCACACTCTTGCATTTATCTCCTTCCGTCCTCCACGATGTGTATTGTGGTCCTGCATTTGTTGTCTGGACATCCGTGGAGGCCTAACACTGGTCACAGGTTTCGTGACCCGCTATGTAAGCACACAAAGTAAAAAAAAAAAAAAAAAAAGTTTTGGGAGTTTGAATCCTCAAACAACTCACAAACTCTTCTTCAAAGTGTGCTTAAGCAAGGCTGTGGTTGAGCTGCAAACAGTAGAATTCTGTGGTTTTACTTATTTATGTGTATGTCTCTGTGTGCATGCCTGTACGTGTGTGTGTGCATGCTTGTGTCTGTATGACTGTGTATGTCTGTGTGTGTGTGTGTTTGTGTGCATTATTTCTCTGAGTTTCTCTGTGTGTGGGTGACTGTACGTGTGTCTGCATTTACGTATTTGTGTGTATTTTGTGTATGTGGATGTATGTCTTTGCCTGTTTGCATGTATGTGTGTGTATGTCTATAAATCTGTGTGTATCTCTGTGTGTGTGTGTGTGTCTGCTGCGCTAGGTAATTAAAGCAGTGCGTGCCAACCCAGTGCCAATGTAATACCACTCTAATCATCTTCTGCTCTGCCATCTGTGTGCCCACCACGGCACACACACACACACACACACACACATATATGCAGGTACCCCCAAACAGGGACACAAGACACATGTACACACACTCAAACTCGCATGCAGATATACACATATACACTACTGACACACATATACAGATGCACAAACATATGCACACACACACACACACACACACACACACACACACATTAAGCAGGCAAAGACCCACATCTTGGTGCTCCTTTGAGAAAGAAAGAGAGACATAGAGAGAGTATCAGTCAGAGGGGGAGAGAGACATTGAGACAGTCAATTAGACAGGAACTGAGACAGATAATCAAATAGAGAAATACAGATGGCCGACCAAAGAGATGGACAGACCGTTAGACAAAGTCAAATACTGCAGACAGACAAACAAACAGGCAGACAGTCCAATAAACACACAATCAAATAAAAGATTTCTCAGGTTGAAAGACAGAAAAAAAAAAAAATGCCTAGACGTAAAATTGAGGGAAAAGCAGCAGAAAAATGTTTCCTCAGTCCTGCAGGTCCTGGCCTCTCTAAATCCCTTCCAGTTTTAAACAGGCAATGGTTCAACCTCGTCTCAAGAAACCTAACCCATAAATCTAACCCTAACCTTTTTTTTTTTTTTTTAAAGTTGTCTCAACCCACTGGTGTTGGAACGGGACGAGGGGAAGAAATCTATATATTTGCGTCTGTTAACGGCGGCCACATTGATCCGTTGAGTCTGTCTGTTCATTTCAATTCATTTTCAATGAGAGCTGTCTGTTGTCCAGACAGAGCTGATGACGCGTCCGTCTCAGTCAGATTTCCATCTGCTTTGACAGACAGAAAGTTCAACCCAGTTGAACTTTTTCTGGACAGACTGATTCGTCACCATCCATTTAGCCAATTAGAGGCTACGTTCCTATGTTTGTTTTGGGAAAAATAGCAGCGAACACAGAGAATCATCATCAAAGGATTACAAAAACAAAGATAAAACAGAGCAAGCCTGGTATAACGCTGGGATTTTCCAGGTCAGTTTATACTGTGTAGTCTGTTTCTTCCTTTTTCTATGAAGTAGCAGCATTATGAGCAAAGCTTTCTTGGCATGTTTTCTCCTTTCTGTACTTCTGCCTCGCCCACCATGTTGACGTTTCCAACAGGCAGCCCAACAGACACAATCCGTTTTCTGATGGATCAGTGTGGCTGCCGCCTTAGAGACACTGCTTAAAGAGCAGCTCAAAGCCATGTGAAGAATGAGTTTGAATATTCGTCTTGATGAACTTTGGGAAGTTATTTTATTGTCTGCAAGTTATATCAGAACCACAATTTAAACAACATCTGTGGACTAGCCTATTTAGCCAATCAAAATCTTCAGCACTGGTGTGTGTGGGACCCTACAATTCTGTCCAGGCTGGCTAAATCAAATCTTTTAAATGACTTCTTAAAACTCACTTCTATAGACTTACATTTTCTACTGATCTTTTATTAATGGGCCTTGACCTCCCTTTCTATGTTTTGCTTTGATGTTTCTTGCTTTGCTTTTGTGTTTCTTGCTTTGCTTACGTTGCTTTTTGCTCTTACTGTTGATTTTTATCTTTTTTGTTTTTATTTACTGCTTTGAAAAAAGCTTTGTAACTGTCTTTTGAAAAGTGCTATAAGAATAAAGTCTATTATATACTGTTATTATTTCTCTCCTCTCAGCTTTATTCTCCCTCAGAGCCATCCCTGTTTTTCTTTCTCCATCCCCCTATCGCTCTCTTCATCTCCCTCTTACTTTTTTACTCTCCCTCTATCTCTTTGACTTTCCCTATATCTCTCCTTCTCTCTGCTGTTCTTCTCTCTTTTCCTCTGTTTCTATCCCACCATCCCTCTCCCTCTGTTCCTCTCTTCTTCCCTCAGTCTGTGTCTTCCATCTCCCCCTCTTACTCGCGCTCCCTCTTTCTCTCAGTAAAGCTCTCGCACATGGCCAGTCTTCACCTTGACCATAAACCCAGCAGAGATGAGGAAGTATGCAGTAGCATTTCTATACTGCCCTCTGTTGGTTGGAGGACTGTGATGTGGAGAGTCCTGCAGAGCTTCTTCAGGAGTCTGGGGACCGTGGTTATGCTATCAACACACTCTCCTCCATCTTTTAGCTCTTTGTACGAGTGAGAGAGTGTGTGTGTGTGTGTATGACTGTATCTACAGGGTCAACCTAAGCCCCTGTCCATGTCCATACGTAGCTCTAGGTTCGGCGTCACTGCTCTCTCCATAGGAAAACAATGGCTCAGTCAGCGCAAAGTGTTTTTTCTGTTGACAGCTTGCAAGCTGCAATAAGCGTAAATAACGCACAGCAAATCCACTGCACTATGGATGCCTACGAAGGACAAATAGAAGGATAAATGCTAATAGCTAAGCTAAACGTACCTGCTGAGAAGTGTCGCCGGTTACCAGTTTCGTTGCCAGAACTTGTACTGAAGGTTACATGTCCCACAAGTGAAGAGGTAGGTAGCAAGTTTACTAGTTTAACAAGTTTACTAGTTTAACAAGTTTACTAGTTTAACAAGTTTACTAGTTTAACAAGTTTACTCGCTCGCTTCATCAATTCCGCCATTATAAGGATTTTTTTTCAGGAATGGGAGGGGGAGAGGGCCGCTTTTAAACGGCGAAGGAGGAGCCAAGCTAGTTTAAAAAAAAAAAGAAAAGCTACTGAATGGAGGAGGATCTTCGTTCCGGAGCGGAATTTGACAAAAAGCTTTAGAAAAGAGGTGAAAACAGCAACACAGCTGGCCCGCTGTGTGGATATTGGTTCATATAATTATGTGTCATTGAAATCTCCACATAGCACACATTAGTTTCAGGATTGGTTATAAGGTCTGATATTGCAGGTTTACGGCAGCTGGGTCACTGGCATAAACGGACTGCTGCCATTTACGCGCACTTCTTGGGTTGTTGGTGGCCTGATTTCTGCGAGGTGCTGCTGCGGTGTTTTGGGGGCTCATCACCAGCCTCTTGCCATCAAGCAGCTGTCTCTCCTCTGCCTAAGAAGGGGGGGTTTGGTGTTTGATAAAGAACTGGGAACCTGTTGCTGTTTTTTAACCTACATTTCCCCAGGAAGTCAACATCCACACCTGGAAGCTGAGAGCCTCTTGGCTATCGCTGCCCTAATTGTTTAGTGCAAAAACTATTACCGTGCTCTCCAAGGTGTTGGCAAGCAGACTCAAGGTCTTTCCAGAGATTCTGGTCTACAAGGATCAGTCACATTGCATCCTTTATTGATCCATGGCAGGAGAATCTGTTTCTTACGCATGATGCAATAGATACACAGTATGTGACCTTTATGAGCTTGATATTGGTTTTCTGTCTCCAGGCATTTGTCTGTGTAGATCATGGGAGTGTTGTATGTCTTGGCTGGGCTTATAGTACAAGATGACAACATGTATGGTTAAGGTGGTGGTGGGTTGAGTCGTCCCATTCTGGTTTGCAGAAGGATTAGACAATGTTGCCCCATCTCAGCCCAGCTTTACTGTCTGGCAGTAGAACCTTTCCTATGCAGGCTTAGAGAGAAACAAGGGAGCAAGTGGCCCACTGGACCAGTAGAAAAAAAATATTCTAGCCTATACTGAAGTTTAACAAGGTGGATCAGACTTTAAATGTATGAATATGGTATATTTCTATTTAAAAAATCCCAGTAAAGTAATTTTTCTTTCATACAATTCATATTTCATAAAAAAGTAGCAATGGGAGACAAGAAACAAAGTCCAAATTCAAAAACTTCACTTCATTCATCCCCAACTCTCTTACTTCCTTCCCCTTCCCTCCTCTTCTCCCTTCCCTCTGCTCCCCTCGCCCCTCTTCCTTTCTACTACTTGGAAATTAGATGGTCTAATTTCCATGGGCTCCTTCTTGACTGCTGTGCAGTGTGTCCAACAGGCTGAGCTCCACACTGCCAGCCGGTCGGACACAGCCTGCCAGTAGTATGTAACATTTATAAGTGGGCAAGCATAATTTCCTGGCCTGGAGGCAGGCTGGCTGGGCTCTCCCTACCACAGCTACCACAGAGCCACCTTATGCTGACAGTATTAATGTTTTTGTCAAGAGTCAGGGGGATGCACATTATTTCATTGATAGTCTGAGGCTGCTGGGCAGGTCACAGCCTAAGGAGTCTCAGGTGGGAGAGGAGGGGGATGAGGACAGAGGATTTTTACCTGTTTAAAACCAGACGGTTGTTCTCCAGGGGAGGACAACAAGCGCTCCATCACCTGTGCATAAGGTGCGTGTGGAAGTTGGGCTATCTGTGGCAAACTGTCAGTTGCCTTCTACTTGAGGTGAGGGAGAACTGCAAAAAATCAAAGCTATAGTTCATGGAGACTTTATTTAAATTCAAACAGGCAAAACTACAAACATTAACGAAAACATCTTGAATGTATAAATTGCCTAGTTTTGAAAAATATCACACAATAATCATCCCCGAGATAAAGTGTATTGCTGCATGAGACCCAGTGGTTCCCGCTGATAACCCTCCCGCAGCCTAAAGATGATCATAGCAGGTAAAAGGTGGATAAAAAAAGCTTGTAGAAATTGATCATGATTAATTCTATCCCGGCTCTGCTACGGCATTTTTAGTCAGGTCAGCTGTGTAAAGACGGCTTTGTTTTGTGTGCATTTATTTTGTTCAGCGTTCAGCTTTGTTACCTTCAGCTGCAGCAGGTTGCCATTGTTACATTATTGGCCAATACGCTCACAGCCGGCGAGCAAAATACACTGTTCACAAAAAAAAGCCCATACAGGTACTGACACATTTTCTCTCAGGAGCTGCTGGCTGCTCGCCTCAAGTTAGAGTATGCATACTATATAAGCTAACTTAGCTGCTATGAGTAACTTGGATGGCTGTGTGTGTGTTTGGGGAATTTGGGGGTTGTTGTGCACACTTCAAGATGATGGAAAGTTGTCTCATGGTTTTTGGATATACTTTGCTTTCTTGTGCGTTTCTAATTTCTTGTTTGTTGTTTAGTTTTTACTGGGGAGAGGCTGCAAGATGTATTTTCTGGATTGCATAAATCCTTGCTTTTCCAACTTTTATATGTATCAACTAAAGTAACTTTTAATAGAAATTATTTTCTCACTCTTCCAAATTCCTTGACTCTCCTTTATGCCCTCTCTCTCTCTCTCTGTATGTATTTCACACCCTCTCTCTCTCTCCTCACTGTCTTTCGCTATCTCTCTCCCTCTGTCTGCCTCTATCGTTTTCTCTCTCTGTCTCTCACCCTCTCTCTCTCTCTCTCTCTCTCTCTCTCTCCATCTGTTGCTCTCTCCCCGTCTCTTTTTCCCTCCTCCCCTTCCATCTGTCTCAGCGGAGGTTTCACTAACAGGGTACTTGACAGGAGAGAGGAGTGCAGGGAGAGTGGCCTTTTTCTAGCAAGTCAGCTAGTCACCCAAGGCTAATTAAATATCGCTTCCGAGCGCTCAAGTCTCTCTCTCTCTGTCTCGTTGTCTCTCTCTCTCTCTCTCTCTCTCTATCTCTCACAGTGGGTGCTTTCGCTGAACTGAATTATCTCTCTTTCCTCCTCTCTCTCTCTTTCTCTCTCCCTTATTCTCTCAGTCTCTCTCTCTCCACCTCTGTCTTTTCCTCTCTATCCCCTCGTTCCCAGCCATCGCCTTGGGCTCCTTATACTCAAATTAACCTTTCACTATAACAATCACACAGGGGAGCAGTACCCAGGCAGGTGTATGTGTGTGTGTGTGTGCGTGTGTGTGTATGTGTGTGTATGTGTGTGTGAAACAGAGAGAGGGAGAGAGTGAGTGTGTGTGTGTGTGTGTGTGTATGACTGTGTGTCTACAGGGTCAACCTAAGCCCCTGTCCATGTAATTGTGAATTAGAGTCTTAAATGAGCTCCACTTCCCCTAGCTGATGGTGTGATCAAGTGAGGAGGAGGAGAGGACGGGAGGACGTAAATGAAAGCGAAAGAGAAAAGCAGTAGAGAGAGAAAGAGGAAAGAGGTAAGACAGGGAAATGCGGAGAGAAGGGAGCAGAGAGGGGAAGAAGATGGGATGGGGAGAGGAAGTGTAGGAGAGAGGAAGATGAACAAGGGAAGGAGAGCACAGAGGAGGATAAAAGAAGAGGAGATAGTGAGAGGAGATGAGGGAGAGTGTATACAGAAAATGGAAATAGCTGTTTTGGCTGAATGGACAAAGAAAAGAGCGCCACCTACAGAAACTCAAACTTCATCAACAGAAAATCCAAGGAAACAGACGTCACAGTTACTGGACACACTGTTTGATCGCCAAAATCCAAAAAGCTGGGAACTTTAAATGAGGTGAAAGTTACTCAAGGATAGAGAGACAGACAGTGAAATAGAGAAAGACAGATGGAAAGCCAAAGGGATAGACAGACCAACACAGAAAAACAGAATAAGCTTTTGTCTGATATGGCAGAGATTCTGCAGAACACCACAGTGCCTTTTTAAAGAAGTTGTAATTTGGTAACTGTAGGAGTGTATGTATAACATCCTAGCAATAAATGTAGCCATTGTTTAGTTCCCATTTTGTAATGTTTGCTACTGCTGCACTTTTGCTCCATCCACAAGATGAATTGTTTAGGAGAATCCATGTTTTGCTCTCTTTTCAGCTGCTTAAAGTTACAAGGAATGGTCTGGTATCTATTTAGCAGAAAGACTTTAGAGCTTTGTTTTAAAATATACTATTTGGATATGCTGTATGTTAATGGGAGAGTCACCTTCAGTACTAATCAATGCAGGATAAAAGCATGAGGTGAGGCTTCTAAATGTCAATCACTGTAAGATGTGCAGTAAAGTTTTTATTCTGCAACAAGTGTCCTGCTGAAGTGCAACAAGACACTGAACCCCAACCTGCTCGCTCACTGCAAGTCGCTCTGGATGGATCAGCTCACAGCCTACAAAATGTAAGCGTAACGTAAAAATGTCCCCAGATTAATTATGAATTGCAAATCAGACTCACTTTGGGTGGCTGTCACTAATACAATGCAAAGAAGACATTTTCCAGTTTGCAGAAGTGTCAATGAAGAGACAATTTCACCACATTTGTATCCAGTAGAAAAAGATAACAGCTGAGCTTTGAAGTTTAATTCCAAACTGCAACGTATCCATTTTAGAAAAAAATTACCTGACATTAATCAATCAATATTTCAATATTTCTGTCTGCAAGACAGAATTACTGTGGAAGCACAGGTCTACAGATGACTCATAACTTTAATAGTAACCTATAATGCCCTTTACTTTCATGATAGTAACAATTTGTCAGAGTAGGCAAATTATGCAAATGGTGGATATCTAATTTTGGACTTAAACTCTTAATTTGAAAACGTCCCCTCCATTTAAAGAAGTCACAAACCTCCAAAGGTTTGATTTGCCCTAAGAACAGCTGGAGAATGTGGCGTCAGAAGACAAATCTATTACCAGGGCACAGGAGAATTTGCCCCAAAGGAAATGGGTACTTCACATTTCTCATGCATTTTTCTTTGAAGCAATCCTCTTTTGTTTCACTTTATACCACCTAAGGCTGGTGTAAATCCTAACTGATTTTGAAAATACATTGCCTCACATACATAATGACAGATTTCACAGCTTTTTGTCTCAGTCGTAAATATGCTCACACTGGATGATTAGGGAAGGACACACACTTATATAACTGAGATTATACTGCTGACTCCTGAAAAGTCACCGGTCAAAACAACAATGGAGGCAGACAGACAGACTCCGCCGCTCGACTTCACCTCAATATAAACTCTGCTCTCATTGACTATTGGTCTTCACTCTTGGGATGAAACTGCAGTCCCTACCCAGTAAAGGACTTGTTGAGGAAGCTGCAGATGTCAGGTTGTAAACATCAAACATGTTTAAAATGATGGGGTGGTGATTCAATTTGACTTGACTGGCATGGCTAAGATTGAGTCTGTAAATCCCTCACACCACCAGATAATATTTGCAGACCATCGATCCCAAAAACACCCTTTTGCTTCAATTGTTTAACTCATCTCTCTATTACACTCTCTCTTTCTTTCCCTTCTTTATCTCTCTCTCTCCATTTCCCCCACTCTCTTCACTTTGTCCAACCAACCCCTTCCTCTCTTTTTCCTTTCCCATTCTTTCTTTCTGCTTGTCTGTCTTTACTTTTTGGATGGGATTAGTTTTATAGGGGGAGGTGCGGTAATGTAATCGTTACCGGAGTTCTGGGTCTGTCCGAATCTGCCATGTCAGTAATTTTTACAGACTGCGCGCCCACGCCAGTGAAAATCCCAGCCTCTTTTACCTCCTGTAAAATGCCCAGTAAAAATAACCTCAGGTAAAACCAGTCCCGTCCAAATTGTCTGCCCTATTCAAGCTATAGCCAAAGTTTTTTATTTTTTCTGCGGCATATAACAATGTCTCAACTCAAAAGTCTCAATTCTGGTCCAGTTGCGACTTTTCTTCACTCTTGCAGCCTTGTTGTATTTTTTTTTTTTTTTGTGTGAGCACGTCAGCGTCATTATTTTTGGTGGGATGACAACGCATAAATGGAGAAGACACTCCCATCTCTGTAATTTTGGAGACTGATTACAGAGATCTCTTACCCCGAGCAAATTGGCCATTAACATTACAGATGTCCTGTGTTAGCAATTACTTTATACACATTGTCCTGAAAACTAATCCCGTCCGAATAGTGCTTTTCCTCTTCCTCGGCTCCCCTCTCTATCTCTCCCTGCCGCCCCACCCTCTGTCTCCTTCTACCTTGATAAAGTGCAGTTGGCTGGGAATGCACATCCACAGGGAAATGATAAATATCCATAGAGAATGGATTCACAATCTTCAGACTCCCTTCTAAAAGACAGGTCTCACCCCAAAGGAAATACTTCAACTCAATTTCTCTCTCTCTCTCTCTTTGTATCTCTCTCTCACTCTCTCTAAATACTTTAAAAACTCTCTTTTTTTCCTGTATCTCCATGTCCGCTCTTTTCTGACATTCACCCCCATAGGAAATACCTCAATACTTTTCTCTCTCTCTCTCTCTCTCCCCTGTCTCTGTCTTTCTCTCTTGCTCCTAAAAGCCAATTTGGAGGTCTGACATCTGAAGTATCATGGAAGCGATCCCTTGAGTTAAGCCAGAGAAATGAACGCTCAACCCTTCGTCTGTACGCGCTCACTAAGTGCTGATTATCCCTCTATTGACCTCTGTTTCCAGAGTAGTGGCTTGGGAGAGACTGGTCCAGAGTGAATACTATAGCGGTCATGTATTTAGCTGCAGACAACTCGAACTTGAATGTTAGAACATGCATTGGTGCATTGGTACAAGTTACAATGCATTGGTATTTGCTTATTTATAAAGCCCTTCTCCACAAACCGCCTTCATACATCACATCACTATTAGACCGGAGGGTTGGAGTGGCATTTCATCCCAAAACACTAGAAATCCAATTGGGGAAAGAGTTTGCCTGAAATTCATCAGTCAGGATTTCAAAACACACATGACTCTGTCTGCAAACACAACTATTTTGCAAGTAAATGTCTTAAGATATGTCCTAATTTTAATAGTAACTTATAATGTGCTTTGCTTTCATTTTGTCAGAGCAGGTGTCAGTCATTTTGGAATGAAACTTTTAAGTTTGAGAAGTGGAAGGCTCTCTTCCCTCTTTCCTCCCTTTAGTTCCCTCTTTCCCTCTGTATCACTTTTTCCTTCCTTATGTCTGTCCACACACACACACACACACACACACACGCACACGCACACGCACACGCACATGCACACGCACACGCACACGCACACGCACACACACACACACACACCTCATGATGACCAGGGCTGACAGGGGCTTCCAATCTGCAAAGGTAAATAGTCGCCATGTTGGACAAGGGGAAATTGGTGTGTGATCCCTTGACAGACACACACACACACGCACGCACACACACAAGCATGCTCTTACATGCATATGGACACACACACACACACACACACACACACACACACACACATATATGCACAAGCAAGCATGCACATACAAACACACGCACAGAGTGAGACGGTTTGGAGAATCCATCAGAGAAACAGACAGATAAGATATGACTTCACTATCAAACAGCCTGATGTGTGTGTGTGTGTGTGTGTGTGTTCCTATCAGGTTGGATTTCCGCCATTATCCCAAAGAAACGGTATCTGCAGCTACTATCTAGAGTATCTATCCTACACTTGACATATGTTCATGTGGTTTATGCATGAGAGGACATCGCCACTCTGATAGTTATCTCCTTAGAAATGTCTGATGTGCACATGTGAAATATAACCTGACCCCAGGCACAATAACTGAATTGCCAAATACATAATGCATTGGTGAGTCCAGCTTCCTCTTGATGGAGCTGTTCTCTGTGGCGGCCCCACGTTGCGATTTAGGCTGATAGTGCAGCTGTAACTGTAAAGTGTGAGCTGATTATTGAAAATGATGTCAATAAAGCACTGCGAAATTGACAATTGCTCAAATCAACATGGTGGGATCCTGCCATGCCACCTTTTAGTGAAGACAGATGGAGAGAGGGAGAGAAAAAAGAGACGAGAGAGAGAGAAAAGAACAGAAACATACAGTGACAGGGAAAGCTGAATTAAGAAGAAATACAGAGGAAGGAGAGACAGGGAAAGAGAAAGAGAAGGAAAGATACAGACAGAAAGATAGAGAGAAAGATAGAGAAAAATAATCTATCTAGGCATCGTCCTAAACGGCAGGCAGCCGTCAAGTAATTATATTTGAGCAGCCAACTGATTTCTCATTGCGGTGTGTGTGTGCGCACGCGAGTGTGTGTGCGTCTCCGATCTCATCTCCATGAAGATATGAATATTAATGACCCTATTAGCAGATACAGATGCCAGACAGTGCCTTGGTTGGAGTAACATGGGGTTATATTGAAAGCAAGTGAAATAATGTCTTTGTGAGAGAGAGAATGAGAACTGATTTTAACTGCTCTTCTATCTGAGAGAGCCATCACCGAGGTCACATCATTCAGGTGGAGCTTATTAGACATTCATATCAACTTGTGATAATTTGAATTTTAATGCGTCAATCCGAATGAGAGCGCTTAATCGCGGAAGAAATCTCAAAAAAAAAAAAAAAAAAATGACACAATTAGCAAGTGCTTTTAGCTTTGAATCACACTTTCTCAAGCTTGCACACAGTATGGAGCCGTTATAGAAGTCTCACTTTTTTATTACCTGCTTGCTGAACTACTGCTGCACTTTGGCTCCGCCCCTCAGAGGACATTTTTGGAAGAATCAAGTTTTGCTCTCTTTTCAGTCATTGGAAGTTCTAGCAAGCAGTGGTTCGGTAACTATTGTAGTTGGTTGAGAGATGCTTGAGTTTTATGTTACAATATACACATTTGTTTCTACTGTATAACATTCAAAAGATAATTAGCTGCAGTACTAATGCGGAATAGATGCAGGATAATTGCATAAAGACACACTTATATAATGTATTTCAAGAAATTTCAATATGTTAAAATATTTCTATTTCTGTTGTACATGTACCTGCAAATACTTTCACTGGGCTTTTTTATTTTTTTTAAATTTTAAATCATATTATCACAGAATTATCAAAAGACAACTTTATTTGCTTGGAGTTTATTACTGCAATCAAATACAAATGGCATTTCTTGAAAATTGTCTGCCAGTGCTGCAACATAATTACACTTCAAAGTATCTTAATTAGTCTTGATGAGCCTGAATGCAACATAATATTACAAAGCTTGTTATTTTTTGTGCACCTTCATAACAATGAATACAACACACACACGCACACACACACGCACACACACACACACACACACACACACACACACACACACACACACACAGACCTTGGTTATGGGTTGGTTTCTTGTTGAAGAACATCATGTCTTATAGAAATCATGACTGGCTGTGTGGGATATGGCAACACAATGGGCCCATTCACACAGCACTACACTTAGTAAGTGTGTATATAATGGAAGTATGGAGTTGCTTATGTGGTCAACACACAGTAAACACTTGGGCTTATCGCTGACTATCCAGAAAGAGAACAGCAAAGCCCTGATGGCTTACTGTCACTCCATTTTGTATGAGCCTGACATTTTAGACATTTACAACTTAACTCATCTTTTAAAAAAATCGTTAAAATGCACTTTTATAGAGTTGCTTTTATGTAATGTTTTTGATTTTGCCCACTTTAAAGCTTGTGTTTCTTATGATTTTAATGTATAATTTTTTTGATGGATTTTTTAACCACTTAACTATTTCCTGGTTTTCATTCCTTTTTGTAAAACATGTTGTAAGCTTTTAGATGTGAGTTACATTACGTCATTTTTTTTTGTTTACATACTTTTCAAAACTGTTAAATTCACCTTCAAAAATTACAAAATTCAAGTGGACAGCAATTTCCTAAATCATTATTATTAATTATAGTATTTTTCTGTTAAAAATACGTACTAACTTTATATTCCTTATAAATTAAGATATTTAAATAGAGAAACAATGGTGTGTTTTTGTTTGACGGGGTTCTGTTATGTGAGCAACAGCCTATCATGCGCGGCCGTACTGAAAAAGGAAGTTACGCCAATGTAGCGGTTACCGCGCGATTTCAGTTGGGAGTCGAGCCGAGCTGTTTTTCCCAGTAGGATTGCTTTTGCTATTTGCTTAACAATGGACATTCGTAAATGGTTTAAATCTCCAGTCTCTTCCAACTCCTCTAACGTTATATTGGAGGAATCAGATTCCGCCTCCAAATCGGACACTGCACCCAAGCCCCGTGATGTTGATGGCGGAGATGGCGCTGCCGGAATGCAGCCTAACAGCAGCGGCGGCCGCGGATCTGAGACTAGCCCGACTACTAGCCTTGCTGCTGCAACCACAGGAACGGTATTTGGACCACAACTACCTGTTGGATTATCGGTGGATGACCTTGGCACGAACAAGCCTAAACAGGTTGTGTTGAACAAATATCCAGTCAAAATGTTTGGTGCAAAAAAACGATCATTCTCCTCTAGCTGGTATAGGAACAGGGACTGGCTTGAGTACTCTGTGAAAAACGACGCCACGTTTTGCTATCCGTGCAGGAAATTCAAATCTGTATCATCAGATACAACCTTCTCCGTTAGGGGATTTAATGACTGGAAACATGCCATTGAAACTGGCAAAATGGACAATAGCCGACATTCTCAGTACATTCCACTGTGCACTCCAGGCCATGCCGACCGTCATCACAGCTTATACCCTTGCCCTAACTTTGGGGGCATCTACCGCAACGTGTGAAAACTCCTTTTCAACACTTAAAAATGTTTTCTCCGAGCATCGGCGATATGTTGCACAAACGCAAGGCTCAGCTTATTCAGCTTGCCTTTGAAAAGGATCTTACTCACAAGTTCAAGGATGAATGGAAGGACATTTTGATGAGAAGATTCAACACTCAGAAACGCCGCCTTCAACTTTACTGAGACAGAGGGAGAACGAGAGAGCTCCATTCAGAGTAAGTTCAGATTGTGTGTGTGTGTGTGTGTGTGTGTCTGTCAGCACCTGCCGTGGTGTTTTTTCTTTTAAAGAGTGGTCGGCTGCTTTGTACTTCTGATGTTCTAGTTAAATGTTGTGTTTGGTGCTTTGCATATCCCTGTGTTGACTGCTTTAAATTATGACGACATGATATTAGCCTATAATGCGTCATTCAATTCGTGCTTTTTCAGTTCGAGAGACGTGGGCTGCTTTGCACTTCTGGTGGTATTTAATGTGTTGTCTAGTGCTTTGTGCATAACATTACCTCTGTGTAATTGACTGCTTTAAATTATGAGGACTGATGTGGAATCTTTAGGCTGGTCATATTTGCTGTTGATGGTTTAACGTTATTTGCAAGTGCACTGATTGCGGTGCCAACCTCCCCCGTTTAGTCAGTGTATCCCTGGCATCTATTCATTTTCTAAAGCCAATTGTTTATAAAACCTTGTAAGTGCACCTGATTGGTGCCAATTGTCTAATCAGTGAATGTCTGCATTGTGAATGCGCCAGTTTTGTTGCCGCTCTCCACGTTATAATCGTAACTTACGGCATTCGAATAATTTTAGGCCTAATACATCGGGACATATTAAATCTATCTGAGACATTCCAATTTGGTTAGTATGCGACCTCAGTATACTTAGTAAGCGTCAGTGCTGCACGAATACAATAGCATATCGGATTATCAAAAATATTTCATAATAATTGTGCAGTTCATATGCCCCCCGTAAGACTGAGCCCTGGCGACGGGTCTGCCCGTGCACATCATCATCCTGGTGGTAAAATATTTTACTGGGGGACTGTGCTTCACCCACAGTACAGCAACACTGATGAAACTCTCTTCAAGTGGCTCCATATCTTTGTAACACCAGACCCTTTTCCACTGTCTATTTTTCTCAATTTTTTGGCACCAGAACTGTGCTCAAGTGCACGATTTCTTCCTTTTATTACATATCACTGTATTCTATTTGTGTGCTTATTTTTTTGTGTTTTTCCCTGCTGAATCCTATTACTTTTGTTGCTGCTACAATGATCTAATATCCCCACGGGGATCATTACAGTTTCATCTTATCTAATCTAAAGAGCGATGCTGCTCTTCCCTGCCACTGAACGGTAATTGAACGGTAAATGCGTGAAACACAAGATGTTGATCCAGATGGGATTAAAATTAGTCCAGTGCATCAGAGTTAACTCAAAATACAGCAGGTCATTTCAGCTGGAATCTTTACCAAGGAAGTCTGAGAAAATCAGTGACATGTATGTTCTAGACTGGATAATATTCATGTGGTCCTGAGGTAAAAATTCACCCATCTTTGCACCTGCAGGGGATCAGTCTTTAACTTGATATCCACTTCTACCACAAAATGCTTTTATAGATATTTGTAAATTAAATGTGAATTATTCCTGTTGCCATTTTAAATATTCTTTTTATTTCTCTTTCAGCAAATGTCAAGGACAAATTCGAGGGTTTGTATGGATCCCTCTATCAAAATGGCCATGGTTTACAAATTAAAAAGATATTAAGACCCAATTCAGAAAATGAATGGGGAACCTATTGGATCCCCATTACAATCCCATGTTTCATGGATGCTAATTCACAATGAGAATCCCATACGAAACTTCCCCTGATGGAATGACGATGAGACTTCCCTGATGGAAAATTCATCAGGGAAGTCAGGAGCAAAGCTGATAGGCTGCTGGGTGATGGAGAGAGCAGACGCGCTCCACCTGTGGAAGCTGCCAGTGTGTCTTTGTATTATATCTATGTTTATGTTATGTTTATGTAAAGTGATGCAGCTTTGTGATGGATTGTGAAATATTTGCCCACATCCGCTGTAGGTAGTGATTATCAGTGTGTATCCTGTGTGTCGCTCTGCAGTGGGTGTCATCTTTCACCGTCTCTGCAACACGGAGACTACATGATTCTTTTTGCTCTTGTGACTGTTTTGTGTTATGTATTGGACATTTGCATGCTATAATGGTGTTTTTTCCCTTGTTTTTATACAGATCAATCTATGCCACTGTTTTTTTACAAAGTTCTGACAAAGAATGGGCAAAGAAATCATTAGCACATTTTTGTAAACCTGACCTGCCAATTTGCACAGACTCTTGCTGCGCATTTTAAAAAGATTTGTTTTTACCTCACTAGTTGCTATCAATGAAATTGTAACCAACATGAAAGAGCTTAGTCTGTGTGCCTCTGTCAATGAGGGCGAACCAGTAGCTCTATAGCCATTACACACAGAGACACACAGACACCCAAAACAGATGAATCTGTTTCATCTTGCCAGCTAACAATTATCCTTAGCTTCAGCTAAGGCTGATTACTGTGTCCAAGCTCTGCCCTAGGGGAATGACTCCAACTTGCTGAAGTTTTTTAGGTTTAGTTTTTTTTAAAATGTCATTTTGAACTTATTGCCTTTTTCCTTTGTGAGACAGAGTGGTAACTGAACAGGGTAAAATTGACCATACATGAACATACACCAGTATGACAATGTTTTCCAAATTCAGCGACTGCCTACATTTTAGGTGTAATACTCATGTAGTAAGTTTACTTTATTTGTAAATACAAATTAAAGTTACTACATGGCAAAACTAAAAAAAGAAAGAAAGAAAGCCGTTATAGAAAAATATATAGAAATCCAATCTGTGCAGATGAGACAAAGAAACACCAAGGTGCTTAATATAACATCTGACCCTAAAAATACACATCTAAAAACATCAAGAGGGCGGTGGGAGGGTTCCTGGTATCTGAACCCAGGGAATCCACTCTGGGACGTTTGTCACAGGAAGGGAGGGGAGAGCATATCTTATCTCATATTTCCCCAGTCTGGCATTCAAACTAGTGACCCCTCTGGCCATAATTTCTCTAACCATTAGACTAGCGCTGTCCCCATGTTGTGATCTAACAGCAGGAACTCGCATCATTGTCTGTATTGAGCTACAGGAAACCCATTTAAGGTAAATGTTACAGCAAAAATCTAATTTAGTGTGAACAGAGATGATAATGGGATTCTCTCCATCTCAGACCTGCGTCTAGTTTCCTCAGGCCGCCTGGAGCGTTGTGCGGGTATGAAAACGGAGTCTGTCAAAGGATCCGCGGCTAGACAATAGTAGCCATCGCAGAAATCCCCCCTCATGCATTTACACTGCATCAATCCTGCATTAATACCACAGACAGTTCTTTCTTTAATGTTATACAGTAGAACCAAACACAAAACCCTCCCCCACCGAATCGGAGTGTGTCTCCACAAACTAGTAACCACACCCTCCTTTATATCTTCCAGCAGATGAAAAGAGAGACAAGGCAACAATTAAACATGTCATCTCCCATGAATGATGCAAGCACCCATTGGACCAATCAGTAACAAGATGCGTCATCAAAATTGGACCAGTGGTGTAGCAGTTAGGACCTTTCAAAGTTTGACATTTTGGCCAATCAGTGTAATTTTTTAAACACCAGAACACTGTGCCAAAATGCATCATCCCTCCAAGTTTTGTCAAAATCGGACCAGTGGTGTCTGAAAAACTACATTTGAATTCAGGGTTATTTTGACCTTCAATTATAGTGCCCTCATTAGGCCAATCAGTGTAGTTTGAAAGCACAGCTGGATGAGTGTAGTGAGAAGATATAACCTCAGATGTTACAACTGACGGATGGACAGACACAAATTGAAGCTTATTCTACTTTGGAATCTGAATAATTGCCTAAAATGTAAACATAACGTCATAGATTAAGCGTCTTTATTGGCCTCTGTGTTAAAGGATAAGGCTGGTGTTTTTTAATGCATTTCTTACCGTCAACAAAGCCAAAATTAATTTGTTTTGCTTGTCTTGTCCATGCAGCTGATGCCCAATAAAGCCATGTCTCAGTAGCCATAGAACTCCATTGTATTAAAAAAACATGTCAAAGAGCCATGCCGTTGCTCTGGGCAACATATTTCATCATCGCGATGCACCGGGCCAGCCGACTTTTTCCTCAAACAACTTAATAAGCCGACCATAAACACGTTTTCCATCTCAGGAAAGTAGTTCCGTAGCACCAAAAATAGTCCCCGGCGTAATGAAGAATTTGTTCCCATTTGAATTTGATTTGGTAATAACTACAACAGCCTGTCTTTTCATGGTAACAGTTAACGATTTTTAAAATTGAAACTATGTCTTTGTGAGCTGTATTTCAAGGTTTTTATCTTACAATTGGAGCCAGTGACTTCCAGGTTGAAGGCTGAAAAGGGAACGTGGGAAGTCAGAAAGTAACGGGAGTAGAGGCAGGCCTTGTTGATTTTGTTATTTTCATAGGATTTGTTGACGATAAGAAATGCATTTAAAAACACCAGCTGTATCCTTTAAACCATCTCAAAAATACTAGCACACAGACTTCGTCAGCTCACAGCTTCAGCATTCACACACTGCTAACCATATTCAGACTGAATCAAACTACAGGTAAGGGGTTTGAAACCAGTACAGCCACAAGTACATCATCATCATCATCACGGATGTAATAGTCCAGCGGTTAGTGGGTTTGAGACTGGAAGACTGGAGACTCAAAGCCCGGACAGCTGGGGAAATCTGGGTGGAGAAAGTGAATGAGGAACACTCTCTTCTTCCTCAAAAACTGCCCTTGAGCGAGGCACTTAAACTCTGATTTCCCCAGTGGAGCTGCTCATTGGCCACCAGTAAAAGGCTGTGGGTGTACTGGGCAGCCCCGGGTGTGAATGTACTTAAAGACCCCATGAAATTGCATCTTTACTTCCTTGATTTAATGCATTTCCTGTTGAAACAGGATGTTGGGGCGGGACATGATGCAGTGAGGGATCATTCAAAAGTCTAAACCAATGGAATGTGAGTCAGGGAGAGAAAGGCGATTTTATTTGACGGGAGGGGTGCGGAGGGGCGGGATTATTAAAAGAAATCTGACGGTTTTATTGGTTAGAAATGTACGCCTACTAGTGCAGCATGAGGTCACCATGGGGACAAGGCAAGGCATTGCTGTCAACCTTCGCTGATTTAAAAAAAAAAAAGCTAAATCAGAAAATGGTCTATTGAGTAGGAATACCCTTTCAATCCATTCTTACACTCTGTGGGACACATCATCATTTTTACTCTGATTCTATTCCCTCTGAATGAAGGAATAAATACTGTTTGGCAGCTTTCGGATCATCGTCGGAAGGGCTCAATTCGGGATTAATGGCATGTCTCCATTAATTACCCCGTCTGAGAAGGGCTATCTTTGTGAAAGCACCAACCCGCGCATCCCCACCACCTCCCTCCTTACTGCGCCATTGATCGCTTTGTTTATGTTGCATGTTAGAGTCGGTGTGTCGGGTAATTCAGGTTTTACCGGCTCCTCTTTCATCATATATTAGCCGCTAATTACTGACAACCCATAAGCTTATTAAGGTCTTTGAAGGAATGCCAGAGACACAAAGCACAGGCTTCTTGATGATGCAAGGATAGAGGTGTTATTAACACACACACACACACACACACACACATAGGTATTTAGTTTGTGCAGTTTATGTGGACACATGCACACAGGTTCACATACACAAACCAACATTAAAGGTGATCTTTCTTTTATGAAGATGGTTTATCTGGTTTCTCACACACACATCTCAACTTTCATTCATTTTTCTTACTCCACACTATCAACTAATACAAAAAATATAGAATTTTGTGTTATTATTTGTATATTTTATTTTCTAGCAGGTAAGTTCTGGCAGGGAGACTCACCTGGCATTACTCCACTCCTCTACCTCTTGCTGTTCACAGTGTCTTGTCATTACAGGCCTTCGCCCCTCCGCCTCGCCACCACCGCCGGTGTGTGGGGAGGAGCAGTCCATCCGAGTTCAGCCACAGTCCAGCGTCGAGGGTCCCGGCAAACCTCTTTAAATAAATCATTTCATATTGACTCATTTTGTGTTTCCAGAGTCTCCCTGATTGAGCTGGAGTTGGTTCAGATGACGTTTGCACTCCTAACAAACTGCATGGCCAAGGGGTTCCTGTTTGAATGCCATTGTTGTCACCTATCATTCTCCTTTTTGATTTTTTCTATTTTCTTTATTTTTCTTTGTCACTTTCTGTAAACTTATCTATGTAGTTTCTAGAATTGTTTAAAAATTGTAATCTAAAACTTGTAACATATATATGTGATGATGAGCATGCTGTAATCAGATGTTTGACCAGGGTCCAGTTAAGCCTGGGACACATTAAAAAAAAAATCCAATCATAAACGACAATGAAAAGATTGAGCAGTGCACATTTAACAATTTTGCAGATTTCCAGTCTCTTGTGATGCACAAACACAATGGCTGTCTTTGAGGAGCACAAATCAAAAAACCATAGACGGTATACAAAAGACAAAAAGTATTTTTCCGTGACATTTTGATACCAAAAGCAGCAATTGCAGCAATTGTGGTTTGTGCTGCGATTTGCATGGAAAAAAAACTGAGAAGACATTCAGGTTTGGTTGGATCTTGTGTTTATTATGTGTGTATTTTTTCCCTCTTGCTTCGTCTGTCGCAATCTCCGTTTTCATTGGCTATTGAAAATTGCTGTTACGAGTCTTTGACGAGCGCAAACCACATGATCATGCAAAGAGGAGCCCAGATAAAATCAAACATGTTTGATCTAATTGTGACTTTGCCGATTGGGATCATAGGAGAGAGATTTGAGTCTTTCACTTCCACACATGTAACGATTACATGTGTAACTAATGGCTGGCACACATTACATGTTTTTGGAGCCCGATTTGGCAACGATTTGAGATCGGGCAGAGTCGGCGGTAGTCCAGGGTAGTCGCGCTGTTTAAACGCTCCAGACTTAATCCAGACATGCTTGGTGTGAATGTAACCTTAGACAGTTTGCAGTGCAGTGTGACAAGGAAAGTTGGGGATGCGGTGGGGTGAGGGATTACATGTGGCTGCAGGCTAATCACTGGATTAGAATTCACATTTTATTTGGAAATTGTATCTGCTGTAACAGAAGTAAGCCATGGTAGAAATCCACCATCCATTCTGTATGTAGCCTGCATTGGAACTGCATGGAAGCAATTGTAAAAATCTCCTGCCTTTCACCATCTATCCTACATCCTATCCCGTTCCTATCCTGCATCAGTGTTGTACACAGTGGGGCAGTCAGTCCTTCCTCTACACTTTTATTTCAGCCGATTTTAGCCCTGTGCTTACACAATAGAAAGACTGAATAAATAAGAAAAGCTGAACGAAAAGTGTGTATTGTATATTTTTCACAATACAGGACGGTGCACAAAATTAAAGCATTGCCAGGTTTCATGTTATATGTTTGCTAGCTCCTGCAGCGCCCATGTTGGACACAGAATACAGATTTGTGGTGAAAGAATGGGGGGAAAGAAACATTCGTAGTCCTCCAGCTACAGAAGAAATCACAGTTTTCTTGTGAAATAATTAAGTCAGACTAAACTCAAACCAATTAGCCCAATTTAACATTTCTTCTTTTTTTGCTTTATGCCGCAGGATAGTAGACACAACTTTGTTTGTGACTTTGTTTGTCCTTTAGAATGGCTAATTGTAGCTTCATTTGACTGTGATGGACTCCAATAGAACTAAAGCAAAAGCCTGATTGTTGTTTTTGGAGAGAAGCTGTAATTACCTGTGGGCTTCCCTCTCACTTGATTAAGGAGGAAAAACTAATCCTTAAGAGGTGAGACTTGAAACACAAGCACTCATGCACTCACACATGCGCACACACACACACTTTCATCCACGCACGTACACGCACAGCATTTCTTTTTACGTATGCACGCGCAGACTCAGGCATGCCCATAAACAAATACACACACACACAGACACACACACACACACACACACACACACACACACACGTACACACACACGCACAAAAGCCCAGAGGCCCGCGGTTTAATTGAACTTTCCCACCGATCTGCCGACTGTTTTTTCCTTCACTTGCTTCTCTTTTTTTCCCCTCTCTTTCTTAATCAGTGGAGAGTTGGAGGTGGTAAAGAGAGACACAGAGAGAGAAATGAAAAGGGAGAGAGAGAAAAGAAGATAAGGGAAAGAGGACACAGAGAGAGAGAGAGAGAGAGAGAGAGAAAAGAAGTTGAGGTAAAAATAGAGGGAGGGTGATAGAAGGAGGGAGTGGAGGTGTGAGATGGGGAATCAAAGCCTGCGGAGAAAACAGTTACAGCGAGGGGGAAATGAGCTTTTACAATGCCAACTTTATCAAAGGATAAATTGGAAAAGTGGAAAAAGTTATACTTCACAGTTATAGTGTAAACGCCCACAGCTGTAGAGGAAATTTAAGACTGATTATGAGATATTGAACTGGTTGTCATTGGCAAGGTTTTAAGATTTTCATCTTAATGAATAATCCTAAATTGTGTGTGTGTGTGTGTGTGTGCAGTTTGTGGGTATCTGTCGCTGTTGCTTAGCAGTAACACAAAGATAATTTAGTTGGTTTTTTTTTAGGTTTGAGTTTGAAATTGTCATTTATTGAAACTCATTTTAAGGTTAGGGATAGGAAAGTACTTTAGACAGTATACTGAAACAGGTTCTCTTGCATCCTGACTTTCCCCTTAAATACCTTCAAATTTAGAAAAAGGTTAAAAATTTTCAAAGCCAAGATGACATTTTTTATGGCTGCACCACTACATCAAATGGAAAAAATCTGTCTTGTGCATCATTTTTACACATTTCCCTGTAATTCAGCATGACATGTTTGGTATCTTTGGATACCTTGGGATCTTGACTAGAATTTAAAATAAAGTTTTGAGTTTGAACAAAGAGTTTTGCCTATATCCTTACATTATTCTTGATGTTATCTACCTGTATATACAATCCTACACTGAATCTATCTGTAATATCGGATCTTCCTGAACAGCAAATCAAATTATTTGAGGCCAAGGCCTTCATAAGTGCTCGGGAGAGTATGGGCTCCCATCCCATCAAAAGTGCTAATAACATGCAAGAGATTAATACACACACAAAGAATACAATCCATAATATATATTCCATGCTTCGATCCTCAAGGATCAGAATCACAAGAGCCTTCTAAAAGGCAAGGTAAGTAGTGTTGCTGTTCTGAATTCCAAATAATAATATAATATGGAAATATGAATACACATAGAGTTGTGTATAACTGATGTTTTATTTATTTATTTCAGTCAGGTAGTGTCCACAGTATAAGAAGGCAAGAGTCCAGACAACGCTTCCATGTTGTCCAGGCTTCCTCACAATTTTATGCATTTCATTTTAAGGATATCCAGCTTGACCTTGTGACCTTTTGGATGGAAAAAGAGGGAAAAGAAACCAAATCGGCCTTTCAGTCAGGTAAGTTGTCTCTAGAAGGTTCAAGAATCCTAACCCTAACCCTAGAATGAAACTCTGTAAAACCAGTTTCATACAAAATACTAAAATTCTTGATGTTGGTATGAAAAAAACCCCAAAAAGAAATATAAAATCCTTCTGTTTCAGTGTGGGTGGGATACTGCCTGGTGGAGCTATGCATGCTGGGCTTTGGCTACAGTCTCACATTACCCTACACACACACACACACACACACACACACACACACACACTCATAAATGAACAAAAACATATATAAATATGCACATAAAAAGGAATTTAATGTAAGCATGCATGCATATAGTATGTGAGTGCACAAGTACACACAAACACAGGTGCATAAAATCCACACACACACACACACACACACTCACAAATTAACATAAAATACACATAAATAGGCACATAAAAAGGAATTTAATGTAAGCATGCATGCATATAGTATGTGAACGCACAAGTACACACACACACATATACATACATACACATACACACACACACACACACACACACACACACACACACACACACACACACACTCAACCCAGCACCTACACTTCAATTTCCAATAAGCGGACCCCCTGCTGAGTTCAACCCAACAGCCAGGCAGCAAACAGTAGAAAGTATTATATTTAGCACCGCTAAACTGAAGATATTTCTTCTCCTCCTCCTCCTCCTCACCTCTCCTCCCTTCATTCCCTTCTCCTCCTCTCTATTCTTGTTTTCTTCCTATCTCTACCTCTACCTCGCCTAAATGGACACATTTCTCCTCAGTATCTTATATCTCTTCCTCTGTGTACTTTCTCCCCTCCTCCTCCTCCTCCTCCTCCTCGTCTTTATCCTCTTTATTTTCGTCTCCACCCTGCCTTTACTGCACCTCCGCCTCCACTAACTAGACACATTTCACTTCAAAATCTCATCCCTGCATCTCCTCTTCCCCCTCTCCGCCTATTTACCGCTTACCAGGGGGACAACGTATCATTTACCTTTAAAGATTTTTCTGAAATCTCTCTCCTCCTCCATGCCCATTCCTTGCCCTCCTACTTCTCTCAATTGAGGCATTTAGCTGGCATTTTTATCCAGAGCAACTTACAGTGAGCCCAGCAACAGAATAAGTTTCAGTTCCTACGTGTGTGTACATTATGTGCCGGTGTTTGTGCATATTTGTATTTGTGTGTGTTCACATGTGTACCTTGCATAACTTTTTATGTGCATTTTTGTGCTTTTGCTCATTTGTGTGTGAGCAGTGTGTGAGCTGATTAGTGTTCATACTGTAGGTCCCAAGCTTTGCTACTGTAACATTAAGTTCCCCAGAGAGAGAGAGAGGAGAGAGAAATAGTCAATAAGAGAGAGAGAGAGACAGACAGACAGGAGAATATCAGAGCAAGAAAAAGAGAAGAAGGTGAAATATCAGAATCGATCTTCTCACCAACCAAAGTGAAACATCTTACTCAGAATATTGGCACAATGAAACCAAAACACAAAGACGATTATGTGGAATATAAATTGATGAAGACACCCAAATATGAAAGAAAATGCGGTCACTCTACTATAGCAAGTGGGTTTGAGCACGAATTATGGAAAATACATTTTGAGACATTAGTGTAATTACTGTAAACAAACAAGACTGCCGCCGAGAAGATTGGCAGCCTCTCCGCTGCATTTTACATTGAGTGCAACCGGGTCAGATTTCACAGGAAATCTGCTGCATTGCTTTACGGCACAAAACAGAAAGAGGTTGCTGTTCCTCCAGCGCAAATGGAGCTTAAGCTTTCAGACTTTCTGGCAATGGCAGAAATAACTGTTTATCAAGTAGCAACATCCCCTTTGCAACAGGGTTTATGGGAAATGCGGTCTTCATTTGGAGAAACACTAGCACTAACAATACCACTGGCATGAAAATGAGGCTACCAATCGTCTCCGCCATGGTCTTACTGTATTTGTTTATGGTAATTATACCAAGGTATCACAGCTAATTAGACAATGACACATTGGTGTTTGAAAATGCTTCACATGAACTCCTTTAAGAGAGGAGCAGAAAATCCTTCAGGACGAGGTCTTGCTAGTCTAACTACTCAGTATGTTTCAGCATGCCACAGCCTGAAGGACAGGCACAGCGACAGAATTGTTTGATGCAAATATAAAATATTATTCTTTTTAACCACCAATCACTATTGTAATCACTGAATCATCTATCTTTTGTTACACCAATATTGGTAGTCAAAGCATTTTCTGTATTATTTTGATTTGCATGCATTCTTTTCATCATTATGTATTGTAACGTAAACCACTTTGGCGATGTTGTTCATTTTTTGACAGTGATGCAGAGTAAAGAATCTTTGAATCTGAGCAAGAGAGAGAAAGAAATGAGGTACAAACATATCTCAGTGACAGCCGAGGGTTTCTGCGTCTCTCTCTCTCTCTCTCTCTCTCTCTCTCTGCCTCTCTCTCTCTCCTCTGTAATTGCAAACACATTTATTCCGGCTCTGTAGCTGGCGTATTCACGGCTATGTCTAGATAGGAGGCGGCAGCAGTCTCAGACACTTATTCTTTACTCTCCAAATTGAGAAACATACTCATCAACACAAATGAAATGAATGCCCAAAAAAGAAGAAGAGAGGGAGTGGAGAGAGAAGTATAAAAAACACAAGAAGGAAGAAAAATCAACAATGAAACCAATCAATGTTCAGAGAGAGAGAGAGAGAGAGAGAGAGAGAGAGAGAGAGAGAGATTAAGTTCCCAGTGACAAGTGCTTGCGGTACTTTTTATACATGTCATGTTTAAAGTTTTTCTTGTCATTTTATTAGTGTACCATGGTATTCAGTACAATATGTCAGACAGAGCGTGTGAAGGTAATCCAGTTAGTTGAGAGACACTTGCCTCTGATCTGTTCTGCTCACTGATTGGCTCTTGTGTCCGGGCATTTTGATTGGATGAATGCTGACCGGGCTAAAAGCTTTGAAGTAGAGGTGAAGAGCAATTAGAGTCACTGTCACACACGCACGCGCACACACACACACACACACACACGCTCTATCTGTCTCTCACACACATTGACATAAACACTTTTTCTCTCTTACACACACTGTTGCTCACAATTACACCGACGCACATGTCCACATAAACACACTTTTTCTCTCTTTCACACACTCGCACAAACACGCAAATACACACACACACACACACACACACACACACACACACACACACACACACACACACAGAAACACTAACATCACTATCTTTTTTTTCTCTTACTCATACACACCACTCTCTCCCTCCCTCCTTCCCTCTATTCTTACACTCTCCTCTTATTTCTCACTGCTCTTGCTTCCAGTACATACAGTAAATCAAATTTTTTTTTTTACCGATGATGTGAGTCATTCTTTCCCACATGCACACAATACACAAGTTGAATCAAAACCGCTCAGTAAATGCAATTACCCACTCAGCCTCAAAATAGCCAATTTCCCTGGGTCTCTGACACACGCATGCACTTGCTCTCCTGCTTACTCCCTCTCTTTCTTTTGGCTGTGCAGACGCATGACTCATAACATTGCAAAAGTAGTGTACAAAATGTAAAATTTCAACTTTTTCCTCTCCTCTTTGCATCCTTTTCTTTCTCTCCTCCAGCTCCCTCCTATCCTAAAACATTTCTGTCTGTTCTCTCTCTCCTTCCACCACTTGCTTCCACCTTTCTCTCATTTCAAGCATCCTTTCCTCCCTCCATCCCTTCTTCCTTCCAATCCTCTCTCTCTCTATCCTTCCCCCTGCCAATCCCTTCCTTCCTCTCTGCCCATCATTCTGTCTCCTCCCTCCCTATGGAGAGAGACCAGACCACTGACACAATCTGAAAGCTTGAATCTAAGGTGGTGCTTGGTTTCGAAAGCTTGAATCTCAGTTTTGAATCTTTGCAGGAATTCATTTTACTCCAGTAATTCCAGTTTGAATACTTGGTATACTTGAATACTTTGTGAAAAAAATAAATAAATGAATAAATGAGTGCTTAATTAATGGTTACACATAATGAAATCACAAAACCTAGCCAATCATATGCAGCCTTTCATGAACTGTTCTCAGTGGCTGGACTTACTATCAATCAGTCAAAGATACAACAACAAAGATGGCCGCCACAATGCGAACTCAACTGAGGTTTCGCATTTTAATGCAATTTTCACATTTTCAACCTTCCTTGGTAAAACATTTCTATGTGAAATGTTATGTCAGAATTTGTTTACAGCAGGTATTTAGAGTTGTTTACAATTCTAGAGAGCAGGATAACGTTAGCCCACAATCTCAGTGCAAATCCTTTCTGTTTGCCACTTTTCTTCTTTCTTTCTTTCTTTCTTTCTTTCTTTCTTTCTTTCTTTCTTTCTTTCTTTGGCGGCAGGGTGACCTAGTGGTTAGAGAGGGAAATGAGAATTGCCCTACAGGGATCAATGAAATATCACATTATTATTTTTCATTTTTACTCCTTCTTACTCTCGTCTCTCTCAACCCCCCTCTCTTGTTGCTTGCTGCAGGTCTTGGTAAGAAACAGTCTTATTTATCTTCTAGATGATTCCAGTATTGACTAAAAGTGTTGCTTTAATTAAACACACACACACACACACACACATACACACACACACACAAATGCACCATGCACATTGTGTCAGTCAGTCAGCAACCAGCCTTACCAGCTGACAGCCACGACAGGCTATTAGGTCTGTAATTGCCGGCAACAACAGTTTAATTCCCTGTGTGTGTGTGTGTGAGTGAGAGAGAATATGTGTGTTTGTGAGAGTCTCTGTGTCTGGGAGAAAGAGAAAGTGTGTTTGTCTCTTTGTGCGCGAGCGAAGAAAGAGCATTTTGTGTGAGAGACAGAGAGAGAGAAAGACTCGGTATGTGTGTGTGTGTGCAGGTAGATGCGTTTGCGTGTAAGCCTAAACCACTTTCCTATTGACACCAACGCTCTCCTTCTCTCTTCAATGATGGATTAAATGTATTCAACCCTCCAAGCAGTGAACATTGGCAGCTTTTTAAACCCCATATTTCTGAACCTTTATTTACCCTGCAGAGAAGCTTTACTGAGAACATATTGCAACACCCTGCTTCACACTCACACAGTCACAACATATTCCCACCCGGGAGCCACCCGATAAAGCCACAGCTGTCTTTACTGGAGCGATTGCAGGCTAAGTGCCTTGCTCAATGGCAAGTGGAGCGTCTCATTGTCTTCCCACCCAGATTCCCCTCAGACGGGGATTCAGGCCGACAACCTTGGCTATTTTAACCACGAGGCTACACCACCACCCATTATTCACACATGCACCATAAATACTGAGGTGTTTAGGGTGACACTCCAATATCTTGGCCAATCCAATATGTTTAGGGTTGACACCACAGTCAATCCAATACTAATAAATATTGATTTTATGAATATCTGTGTGAGGTTGATAGAAATTTAAAGAGCCAGTAGAGAGGTGATTGTGTGTGAGTGTGTGTTGCACATGTGTAGGTGCTTGTGTGTGTATTACATTGTTCCTTATATAGAGATAGATGACTGTTAGAGTGTTTATGATCATCAAAAACCACATTGACAAGAATACGGCAAAAAAAACAACAAAAAATTGACTTTAAACCTTAGCTGACCGAGTTCACGTATTATTTTCCCCATGTTAAATGACCTTAATTGTTCTTAATTCTTACATTTTTAACTCTTTTTTTTTTTCATTTTGTTTCTACTGTATGGGTGGCAGGACAGCCTGGTATTTACAAAGGCTGCCCTTCAGAAGAACAATGCTCACTGACAGACCTCTCAACTTTCGTGCTCTCAACTTGCAAATGTATTGGTCTGATGATGGATGTTGTCTGGCGTGATAACCGGCCTCCTTCACAGCCTGTAGACACAAACAGCTGAGAGTCGAGCAATTTGCTGAGCATCAGTATGCATAGATTTTGATGGATACCAAAAATGACTCGCACCACATGATAAATGACTTTGAGGCCGCACACGTTAAACAATATATGGTGATTCTGCGGTGCGAGTGATGAATAAAAGAAAAACTTGAATTCACCACTTTCTCAATCAAATCGTCTTCAAATTTATCAAGTCACTTGACAATTCATCACTCTTTCTCAATTCACATTCATTGTCATCACCCCCAAATTTATCAGTTACTTTTTTGTCACTTCCACTGTCCTAGGGACCGGCTGCTCGCCTTTCACAACACAGCAAGTGGCAAATGTATAGTTTGAATGATAAATGACGAATGATAGCAAGTGATGATGATTGATCAAACCTGGCTCTGTTTCTATCAGATCACCACTGTTTTAATCAAACTGTCAAGACTAAATTGCTTGACAGTTTATGACTCAATTTTACAATTCGCATGCTTTTTCATCATAGACATATGTACACACAAGTACACCCACACATACACACATACAAAGTCACCTACTGTGATTTGACGGTGGCAAAAAGATTAAAAGCAAGAACAAAAAAAAACATATCTAAAGAGATATAAAACATAAACACTGAGGGGGGGTGTAACAAAAAAAACAAAACCCCCACCAAGAACAAACAAACAAAAATCGATTTCTCCTGCAATATGATTCCTTGTAACACACACACACACACACACACACACACACACACACACCATTCCCCACTCACTATTTTACACACTCCTGTCACATACACACTCACACCATACTTTCATACGCACACACCCAGTTTCTCTTTCTATCCCTCTGTCTCTCTTCTACGCACACACACACACACACTCTCTCTCTCTCTCTCTTTCTCTTTCTCTCTCTCTCTCTCTCTCTCTCTCTCTCTCTCACACACACACACCTTTATTCCCTCTACAGTAGGGGACATTTATTCTGATTATGTTGGGCCCTGGAGATCGAAGATTGTAGTAATCAGAAAACTGGCCAGGCATCTATCACTGCAGCAACCAATCAAACAGCCCAGTCCACCAGCAGCGAAAGGGAAAAATTACACACAGAAATGATTCCCACCGGTCTAGGGGTGTGTGTGTGTGTGTGTGTAGGTGTGTGTGCTCTTGTGTTTCTATTCTTGTGAGGACCAAGTTTAGAGATATGAAAATCCTCCAAAGTGAGGTTGTTTTGTTGGTTGCACTTTAACACAGAGGGCAAGTATGAAGGCTAAAGGTTAGGTTAAGGCAGGTTTAAGTAATGCACGTATTGGTTGGGGTTAAAGGGTTAGGGAATGAACGTTAGTCACCGATATGTCCTCACAGGAATTAGTTGTGTGTGTGTGTGTGTGTGTGTGTGTGTGTGTGTGTGTCCATCTGGGGAGCATGAGGCTATTTGTTTTCGCTGATGATAAAGGCGACAGTGTATTTGGAGAGACAGAGAGCAGGGAATTATGAGAAGGTGTGAGAAGCAGGCTTGGTACCGACATCGCTGGCACCCTGAGGACCAGCCAGCCAGGATCTGACACACACACACACACACACACACACACACACACACACACACACACACACACACACACGCACACACCCACACAACTTGGGATATGTACACACATTCTCACATTCTTTTATGCAATTTTTATTGTTTTTTATGTTGTAAACAGCACACCCACACACATCCACCCACCGCCCCACCACCACTAACACACACACACACACACACACACACACACTCTACACTTTCTCTCTCACATACACAAATACAGACATCTCACATACACAAATACAGACTCTCACAAAAACACACACACATTCACATGAAAGTCAGCACACACATGAATCGCACACATACAAACACACACATACACACACCGGCTGGTTTCTCATTAAGGCTCAGCCAAAAGGCCGATTCCCTATTGGCAAGAGGAGATGAATATGATGGAAGGCTTCAGAGAGAGAGAGAGAGAGAGAGAGACAGAGGGGAAGAGAAAAAGCAAGACAATGAAAGAGGTGAGGCAGGGAAGAAAAGGACAGAGTTAGAGTATTAAAGGTTAATACCGGTGTTTCTTTAAGTTTGTGCCAGTCGTCTAGGTTGCCCCTCTCCTCTCTGGTGTCTGCTCAGTCCGCCTAGTTGGAGATATCAGGCTTGTTTTCCTCCCTTCAGAGGAAGCCATTTGCTGCCATTCATTCTTGTACAGTATGAAAAACAACTAGATAATCCATCACAGTAAACATGAAGCCTTAATTTGGTTTTGTCAGAGTTTCCGTTTTGTCGTTACTTCATTATATCCAAGTTGCGCATCATGTTACGCTCTGCTTACTGTCAACCACCTGACAGCCACAGGGAGAAATGTAAGTCTCCTCCAGGAAATAATCCCTCAAAAACATGTCGCCTCTAAAACTTTATTGTCACAGCATATCTTTTTATTGAGGGTGTCTTTTTTAGCAGGACAACAGTTCATTTCAAGCTAGGTTGGACGTTGTAAAGTTTGTATTTTAAAAACAATGAAAAACAAGTAAATGTTAAAAACTCTAATTACATATGGCATGCATTGTAGGATGAATGAGGGAAATGTAAATTAGACGTAAACAGAAGTAAATGGGCTATAACTTGTGATACCAGTATTCTCGTTTAAAGACACAGAGAGAGATAATTGGAAAATGAAAGAGAAAAGACGAGACAGAAAAAGAGAGGCAGAAAAGAGACAGAGAGATACTCATCTCTGTTCTAAAGTTCCATGTAAACTAGTTAAAATATGAATTAGCTACTCATTGTGCAACCAAATGTATGACCTCACTAGTTACAAACAACTGCATAGAAGAGTGCTTCTCAACCTTTTCAGCTCATGATCTCCAAAGACAAAGCAGTGCCTCGCAACCCCCTGTAGCCGGAGTACACACTCAGAATGGTGAACTTTGACATCAAATGATGACTTTTTTATTTTACCTTTTCAGCCTATTTTATTTGATTCATGACTGGAGGAAGCCTGGGGGCTGCAAATATTCATCATTTCACAAGAAAAAGGCTTTCATCACGAAGATTAAAAACATGATGCTAACTTTGTCATTCCGGTTTGTGTCTGCCAACCTCTTTTTGACATACTGTTTAATCACACCTCTGCTTTAGTTCTATGACTGTGTCACCTCACTTTTTAAATGATGCCATATTTGGTGTTGTATTATCTAACAGGTTTGGATGGTCAAGTTCAAGTCAAGACTTGGGCCAGGGTTAGTTGTGTCTTACTCAAGACTAATTAAAAAATGATAACACTCCCAGCGTTTTTTTTTCAGCAGAATCCAACTACCACAAAAGCAATGGAAACAACTAATTTTGTATTTTTATTTTTTTTTTACAAAATTCTTTGAGGTCTCTTGCTCAAGAACACTTCAGCGAGGCGGATGCTTGCTGTCATGGGTCACCCTGCTGCATGCATCCTGCAGCAGTACTGCAGACACTTTATTTTTATTCAGTACAACCAAATTTGGATTGTAACACGAAACTCAGAAGTCTCTCCTAAAAGCATCTCTCATTAGCAGACCATTCCTTGTAACTTTCCACGGCTAAAAAATGCACAAACTTGATTTTTCCAAACACTTCCTCTTCTTGGGGACGCAGACCCAGTGTAGCAGCAGACCAGCAGCATGTTGTAAAAACCATAAGACTACAGTGGCTACATCTGTACATGCTTTTTACATGTAGATGTCGCACACTCCATGGGATACTGAGCTGAATGAGCTCACATATGGTGAGGCTGTGGCAGAATCTTGTCTTATAGAAGGTGCCTTTGTAACCTGCGCAATGACAGCTGCGTGCAGGTAATAACACACACACACACACACACACACACACACACACACACACACACACACACACACACACAACAAGGTAGACAAAGCTAGCTAAAACTGATGACAAGGCAGCACGTTTTTGAACAGGGAGGGAGTCAGGAGGGGGTCAGTGTGTGTGTGTGTGTGCATGCAGCATGAGAGTGAATGAGTGCTTGTGCATGAGTGAGTGTGTCTGTGTGAGAGTGCATATGCAATGTGTGTATCAGACTTTGAGTGTGTGTATGCATACTATTATGTGTGTGTGTGTGTGTGTGTTGCATACGCGTAATGTATCACTCCATCTGTTCTCCCTTCCTGCTCCAGACCCCAGTTATGTTTTCCTACTGTGATCCTGCTGTTGTTAGCTGTGCATCTAAGGAGCACGGCTCTGTGTGTGTGTGTGTGTGTGTGTGTGTGTGTGTGTGTGTGTGTGTGTGAGAGAGAGAGAGAAAGAGGGAATGCTCTGAAAATGGATGTGTGATACTGTTGCAGAGGGACTTACACCCCCACCCCATACACCTCACACCGCCATCCTTCCCAGTCTCCTACACACACACACACACACACACACACACACACACACAAAGCCTCATTAAGTTGCCCCCCACAACACAGATATACAGTGCCAAAAAGAGAGCCAGTCACACACACACCCTCTCTTCCTCTCACATGGAATGGAATGTCGGTGGATCGGTATTTGAGGCTGTCAGCTGTCTTAAAGGCCACTGCCGAGTTGCCTGTGAGTTTGATAGTACTTGGATAGCTATCAATCCCTTTGCTCCTCGGGATCTTAATTCGAAGACACAAGATCGCATAATGAAGAGAGGAAGGGCTGGCAAGAGACGAGGTCTCAGAGAACCTCGGAAAACTTTAACCTTGTCTCTTAACTTCTCTAGCGTTTCTCGGACAGAAGGCCTGATTCTTTGTTTTATGCCTTTTGCAAGTATTTCTTTGATAACGAGAATTGCGGTCTCCCTGCGAGCAACCTCGTCCTCGACCTGTGATCTGTCTGAGACATAGTAGTCGAAATACTGCGCCGCACTTAGGTGGAACTTACCCAGGATGCTCCGTAGTCCCACCTTGAGCATGGCCTTCACGAGAAGGACACCCTGAAGTTTGGCAAGGGACATAATCTTTCCTTCCAGGATTTCGGGAATCTTAACCCCGATGCTCTCGTGAAGGATAATATTGCCTATCGCCCTGAAACTTGCGTTATCGGCTATGTCGATAAGGTCACATAGAATTGTGTAAGCATCTGCTTTGTTTGCACAGTCCATGCTGATCAGATAGCTGCAGGAATGTTGAACAAGCTCAAATGCCATTGCCTCAAAACTTGTTTTGATGTTTAGGACCTTTAACTCAGTTAGGAGTCATAGCCAGAGCAATCTTACTGTACAACACAACATGGAGCTACAACCTCTTCCCTCCAGTTCAAGCAATACTTTTGAATATCAGTCGTGAGGTAAGCAACGACGGTTTCTGTGGGAGCATGGCTCCAAGTCCCACTAGGTTTCTCTCTCGGTGGACCTTGAGCTGTCACATTGGCGGAAGCCAAAGGCATCTTATACAATACATCATCCTCAAGGTTATCTTGCCAAAGATCCTGCCGTCTTGGTTAACCTCCCTCTCCTTCAAGGAGCAAAACATACATTACTCTGGATCAGTCAGGTATTCACCTGATGTCACGTACTCAACATATTTTTATCGATATGCTCTGTATCCAATACAGTCTGTACCAGCAGTCTCGACCCAGGATAGTGGGGATAAGGCATGACAGATCGGTGGAATACGGTGTCCCAGTATGCCATTGGAGGATAAATCGCTTTGTCCTTCATAAACATACTAAGATCTTCATCTGGGTTGATCTCCTGACTAAGCTTCATCTTGATACTGCTAATCTCCTTGAAATAAAGCAATGCTTCAGCCATCGTGGGGATCTCAGATCGCTCACGCATTCCGTGAATCCATGGATGTACAGTCAAGTCCAGACTCATGGCAGGCCAACAACCCCCATGTTTGCTTGCATACCCTGAAATATACCTGACCAGCCAGACCGCATGCACTTTCTGGACCGTCTTGAGATTCACTATCTTGTCCTGGTGCATATGTTTTCTCACCTTCTCAGCTGCCTTTATTGGTGACAAGTGCGGCTGTCCGAGCATCCTGTAGAGACACATCCATTCAGCGACAATGTCTGGAGATGTCGACCCCAGAAGTAGGATGAGCTTCTGAACCCATTTAGGGTCGTCAGGATACAAGGGCGCGAGTAGCTCATGTATTTTCTCTATACAAAAATGAAGGAGAGATGAACCACTTGGGTTCTCTGGGTCAAATCTAATCACAAGGGCTTGTGTGAGACATTCCACCATTTTTTGCACATCATATGTGCCATTCCCCCATTGTCTGATAGCCCTGTCTGATAGAACACAGAGGACACATGCAGCCTGCCTTCCACAACATCAGTAATCATCAAAACTTGTTCCTTACAAAGCTGTTGTGATGCAAGTTGTGATGCAGTTCCTACAAATCAATATAACCACAAAAGGAGTCAGTATGTATCTCTCACCACGTCAATATTGTTTTGTCTCCTGTGTGTGTGTGTGTTAGTGTGTGCGTGTGTGTGTGTGTATGCGTGTGTGTCTTAGCAAAAGGTAAACCAAAATTCGGGACTATCATCACAGCTGGAAACATCCTCAAAGCTCTATTTGTTTCTTTGTAATGGACAGTTGTAGAAAAACAGTCTGTTTGCTCAGCCAATATAATCACAACCAGAATGATGTTTTCGTTGTTACTTCTGTGTTTCACCAACATGAAAATGAGACACGCCACTTTAAAGATACAACAGTAAACAGAATAATAGACCATGGATGACTGGGAGGTCAGAGGTCAGGATCAGCTACAGACCAGCGCCTCTGGAGCAGGCAGGGATTCAGTGTCTTGCTCAAGGACACTTCAGCAGGGCGTTTGCTTCCCGACATTTGGTTTGAACCCCGGTCTTCCGGTTGCAGGACGGCTTCCCTACTCACTATGCCATCCTGCTACCCCACCATACAAGGGTTCAACAACACAATGTGAATACAGTAAATGCACCTATGTTTGTGCACTTTGTTCTTACATTGTGCTGTTACACCCTAGTCAATACATTATGTATTAGGGAGAGTTTCATTAAAGCTGCAGTAAGCTGACATTTTGTTTGAATTAATCAAATGTAATCCTCATGTTAGATGCACATAAATGAGTAAGATAATGTGTCAGAATTTCAGTCTCATTAATATTGATAGCATTACTTTGCTGTTTGGTTTCAAAGTAAATTTTGTGGCTCGGGTATGTGTCCAATTGAGGCAAATTATGGAGCGGGAGATCTTTGCGCTGGTGGCTGCTGGTTTGGTGTGTAGGGGAGGGAGGGGAGATGCGAGCCACGTATCTATGTCTTATCTTCCTGTTTTCTTCAAACTTACCTACCAAGGCCTTAAGTAACTCATGTATGGCAAGGACACTGTTATTGTGCACTTGCCATACTGTTCCATATTGAAGCGGGTTAATACACTGAAATAAAGTTACTAAGCTTCCATGTTACTAAGTCTTGCAAGAAGGGATGCAAAATATGATTTAACCCAGCCCAGCTTTGACTGGCTGGTTTGTAAATCATTTACAGTGGTGGCCATTGGATAAGTCCCCTGACATGCATTTATCCTGTATCTATCCTGCATTAGTACTGCAAACAGTTCTCTTTTGATTATTATAGAGCAGAACCTTCTAATGTCTCACTACCATCTAGTTACCAAACTATTTCTTGTAAGTTCCAATGGAGGAAAACCAAGCAAAACAAAGTATGCAGGAAAAAGTGAGACTTTTACAATAATATGAACCGTTTCAGTTGGTCTCCAGTCCATCCATCAGAGGGATCGACAAGGCCAAACAATATCAACAAACGTGAGTTGTGGTAGAGCGGAACAAGACCATCTGAATCTGAGTTGTCAGTAGCTTCCCTGGTAAAAGACACTGATTACGGCTCTCCTCAGTTCTTCCTTTATCTTTACCTATTTCCTATTTCTGTTCCTAACACTTTCCAGCTAGGAAATGCTCAATCTTACATGCAAGGTCACAGAAATTGTTTGTCTGTTTTCAGGGCGCTGTTGCTCTGACCCTGGCGCTCCACAGTGTTGGATGTCTGTAATGTCGGTGATCTAGGAATTTATGATCATTTTACTGTTGCACTCGTTGGAATCAGCTCTGGATAAGACCTTCAGATAAATGGCAAAAATGTGGATGGTAATGTTAAGGCCAGGGTATGAGTCTATAGCTTTTAGTCGTAAAGGTCAGATTCATGGCAACTTTAAAGGCAATTCCTCTTTAGATAATCTAGCCCCAACCGTAATGAGATTTCACTGATAAGCAAGGGAAACTGGGGACGAGAATGCAGCCATTTGAGGAATGTTTTGGAAACATCAAGCTTTACTGTATTTTGTTGCTGTTGGATTTTACAAGGAATTCTCTAGTAACTAGTTGGTTGAGAGACATTAGTTTTACAGTATTCTGTACCATATAACATTCATTATAGAATTGCCTGCAGCACTAATGCAAGATATTCAGGATGAATAAGTCCTGTGAGACATCCATGGGATAAAGGGCTACATAAATAAACAAACTTGAACATGAATGCCTGAAGGTGGACATCTGTAAGATATAATGGTGAATAAATCAGTGCAATTCTGGTTCCTGAATTGAAAGTTAAGTAAAAAAGGTATGCTTATGGGATGAGACAATTTTTCATTTGAAGAATTTTGCCTGATGACTACAGCACAAAATGTATCGTGAACGCTAACAGATACAAGGCCACCATGTTGGAGGAGTGACAACAAAAGGAAAGATTGATTTCTGTGCTGGTGTTCAAATTCTACCATAAAAAAGGGGAAAAGATCGGGGGGGGGGGGGGGGGGGGGGAGTGTTACAATTTTATAGCTGCTGAGCAAAATGTCTATGCAAAAATACACGTTATCAGCCTAAAGCAGTAAACTGGGGATGCAACTGAGAAGAGCATCCCATCCCTTCTAATTGAGACGCCAAAGATTCACTCTATTTGCCCAGATACATGTTTGGTGTTTGATATCTTCTCGCCGCACAGGAAATGACAAATTGAAACTTAAGAGCGAAATACACAACTTTCTCATAAACAACAGAGAGCGAGCGAGCGCTCAGTCCAGAGAAAACTGGACTTAAGAACGATGGCTGAACCTCTTCACCGCCTCCACCCCCAACAGCCACCAAGAAGAAGACATTTAGGTCCGAGGAGTACACAGTTTACCGACGTCATGTTACAAGATTTCTGGGTGATGAAGTCCTTCAAACTTAAAAAAAAAAAAGAACAGTTATGTCTTACTGCCACTTGGGGCCGCCAAAGTGCACAATTGCCTATTGCAACTTGAATTTTGTTGCCACTCCTCCGACATGGTCACCATTAGTAACCACTCTCCACATATTCCCAGACAGGCCTCGGTTGATGACCAGATATAACAGACAGTTTCTGTAGTGCATGGTGATTGTGTCTATCTGTCTTGCGTTTCTGCCTGCCTGCGACCTTACTAGGCTAATTTATCCCTCTCTCTCTTTTTCTCCACTACTCTCTCTCTTCCCTGCTTTCTCTCCACCACCAATCCTTTACTACTGTTCATAAAATTGGCCCAGATTGCTCCATGCATTTTTACCGGCAAGAGAGAGCGGGGTGTATTGGCGTTTGTGTATATTAGCAACCAGGCTACAGTATAAATCTGTATTGATGATATGGCAGCTCCTTTGGGACAAGGCGGATGAGAGCCAATCCTGGTGCCTATTGACTGGTGTGGAATTGCTTTTGTAATATTGTTTGGGAAGACAGACGACTATGAGGGAAAGAAAGAAAAAAAAAAGTCTAGGTGTGATTTTTCTGTTTCTCTTATTGTCGTGGCTTTCTGGGAAAGGGTGCTCGGAGGGGTGAAGAGATGAGAAATAACGAGCAAAAAGAAAGAAAAGAGAGAACAGAAAGTATAGAGAGAAGGAAAAGAGAGATGTAAAAGTATGAGAAGAGAAAGAACAAGAGAGAGTAGAATGAGAGTAGAAGGACAGAGACTGAAAGAATGAGTGAAATAAAGGGAGATATAGGCTATAGAAGAAAGAGAGAGAAAGTCATAATGATATTCAGAGAGAAGAAGAAAGTGATAGGTGTAGTAATCATTGTGATGAGAAGTCTTGCATGATTGCATGAAGGAAAATAGAGTTTGGAGTACAATGCCTAGTGTTTATGTGTGTGTGTGTGTGTGTGTGTGTGTGTGTGTGCGTGTCTATCATTTTAGCAGGCAGAAGAAACACCCAGTAGGATTATTGTTGTTATTGTCTTCCTCACAGGAAGATGGGAAATATGGTAATACCGGCAGTTTCTGTGTTACACCTCAGCCAATGAATGTTAGTGTGGCAGACAAGGCATACAGATGTAGCTGTTGTCGAAGTCCCACGTAGTTTTTTACTGCACGCTTACAAAACTACTGCGACACTGTGGCTCCATTCTCTAAATCTAGTTTTGCTGTCTTTTTAGTCAAAGGATGTCCTTGACTAGAGCAATTAGAGTTCCGCGTTACAATATAATCATTTGGCTGTATTGTGTAACACTCAAGAAACATTTCCTGTAGTCCTAAAGGAAAATTCCACCCCTGGATACTCTTACACTGCTTTTTTTATCATTAAAATGTGATGTTAAATGCATTCCATGAGTTATTATGTGATAAAGTTTAATACTTATAGTTTTTCCAGTGGAGATAAAGGGAGTTGTGCAGCGGCCCATGTCTTGTGACTGCATTGCATTCTGGTCTATTGAGGCTACTGTGAGTAGAGAAATTGGTCTCTCTGCCTCTTCTACAATGGATTTCTCCCTGTATGATTGTTGAACGTCGGTGCAAAATGGTAGGTCTATAAAAAAAAACCTCGCTCTTTGATTAGGAAGGAGTGACACCAAAACTTGACGTTTACAGTTGATGTTTTACATAGTTGAAATTTTCTGCTATTAAGTTCCATTGTAGCTGCGCTGGAAATATCTCAACATAACGTCATCAACTAAGTTTTGCCAGTTATCCGCAGGAATAACAAAAATCCATCACCAAACCCCAAAAAATGGGCCCAGAGATGCAAGGTAAATTTTTTTTAACAACATTTAAAGGGTAACTTAGGTATTTTTCAACCTGGACCCTATTTTCCCAACTTTTTGTGTCTAAGTAACTAATGGGAACAACAATTTTTGAAATTGGTCCAGTATTAAGCGAGATCAGCCGGCAGCCGCGAAACGAGCTGCAATGTAATCCGACGGGGCAAATGTGAACCGTCAATGTACGTCCACTAAAAGTGCTTGTTTTTGCCACTGACAGGCTCAAATTGTTATTATAAGTGTCTGACAACATTATGGAAAGGACCCTACAGAGAAATGAAACGTTTTTCTTTACCTTTCGCTTGATCTGGTCTGTGTGTAACCAAGTTGTTGCAGAAAGTTAGCACTTTTAGTGGACGTACATTGACGGTGCGATTTGCCCTGTCGGATTACATTGCAGCTTGTTTCGCGGCTGCTGGCGATGCGATCTCGCTCAACACTGGACCAATTTCAAAAATTGTGGTCCCCTTTAGTCACTTAGACACAAAAAGATGGGAAAATAGGGTCCAGGTTGAAAAATACCGAAGTTACCCTTTAAGTGTTTTGGAGTGGATTTATCCCTTAATGCAGGAAGGGGGACTTCTAAAATCATTACCGCTCTTTCATTCTCAGAATGAAAAAAAAATTACTTGCTGGAAGAAATGGGGACAGGATATCAGTCCTCAGCACAAACTTTGCATGTTCAAAAAGTCAATTTTTCATTTACTGAGGAAAAACTGCTTGTGGTGATGTGCGAGTTATTAGGAGAGTTGTGTGTGATGTCGTGTACTGCAGCAACTCGAGAAACCATTTGCTGGCAGAGAAACATTGGACAGTGTTCGCCATGGCTGGTGTGGAAAAATGATCAGCAGCTGAATTTCTTGGCGATACTGCACATTAACAGCCAGTCATGTACAAGAGTTTTTATATGCTCCACAATGACAAAAACAAGAGTAAAACTTTGGCCTTTTTAAAATGTCAGCTAATCATGTTCCACTTCCGATAAGATAGAAGTTCCTCCCTGACCACAGCTACATAAATACACTGTAAAACTAGATGGTAAAACCTGCAATGAAACTTTATTTTCTGTGCACATTTTATTTGTTCATTTAATTG